>NC_143254.1:61808779-61960295 GCF_984573655.1 Nuphar pumila
TGGGTTCAGACCCAGGTCAGGTGGGTTAGGACCAGGTCAGGCAGGCTCAGGCTAAGTCAGGCAGGCTCAGACCAGGTCAGGTGGGCTCAGGTGGGCTAGGCTAGGTAGGGGAGGTTTAGGAGAGAGAGAGAAGGTAAGAGAGAGAGGGGGGTCAAAATTATGAGAAGAGAGAGAGTGGGGAGGGCTATTTATAGCCCAAGCCCACCTCCTCTTGGGTTTTTCCATGCCCCTTTTACCCCTTGGCTTCTTTTAAATTCCTGGAGGTTCCTTTTGAGGTGGGGCCCACAAGATATTTCCATAGGATATTTTGTGGGTCCCACAAGATATTTTCTGAGGAATATTTCTGTGGGTCCCACCAATATTTCTGTGGGTCCCGTAAGAATTTCGGGTTTCCGGCGATTTTTTTCTGAAAAATTCTGAGTACGCCATTTTCTTCGTATTGACGTAACTAAGAAAGTTGGCTCGTACGAATCTATTGATTTCGTTTAGTTAGGAAGTTATGGCTTCCAGAGTGTTTGAGCATATATTCGCAATTCGACGAATATCCTAAGTATAACTGGCTCGCAGGAATTGATTCGTTTCGCATTCTGAGAAGAAATGCTATTTTTACCGGTAAATGCCTCATGAATTTTATTCAGATATTTTCTGAAAAATTGTGGGTCTTACAATGTCCCTCTTGGACATATTCCCAATCTGCTGACATCGAAGACATTGCCTACAAAACTCATGCGCATCCCTGTGGAGTGTGGGCCAATAAAATCCTGACTGCAAAACCTTTGCAACCGTCTTCCTACTGCTAAAATGCCCTCCACAGGCTAATGAATGGGAAAAATTCAGAATGGACTGGTACTCCTCCTTTGGAACACATCTCCTAATGATCTGGTCTGCACAGTATTTGAACAACTCTGGTTCATCCCAATAATAGTGCCTTACCTGAGATAGGAATCTCTCACGCTCATTCTTGTTCCAATGCTCAGGTATCTGCCTCGAAACCAGATAGTTCACAATATCTGCAAACCAGGGTAACTGCGATGTACTGACTGTCATGATCTGCTCGTCGGGAAAAGAATCACTGATCGGCCTCTGATCCTGCGTGGTCTCCACGATCAGTCTGGAAAGATGGTCTGCTACTACATTCTCACTTCCTTTCTTATCTCGAATCTCGAGATCAAACTCCTGTAGTAGTAGGACCCAACGAATCAATCTCGGTTTGGTGTCTTTCTTATTCAACAAATATTTCAATGCAGAATGGTCAGAATAAACAACCACCTTCGAACCGAGTAAATAGGACCTGAATTTATCCAATGCAAAAACTACCGCAAGTAGCTCCTTCTCTGTCGTAGTATAATTCATCTGGGCATCAGACAGAGTTCTACTCGCATAGTATATCACATAGGGATTCCTATCAATGCGTTGTCCTAAAATGGCCCCCATAGCGTAATCAGATGCATCGCATATAATCTCAAATGGGAGAGTCCAATCTGGAGGTCTCAAAATAGGTGCAGTAATCAAGGCCTCTTTGAGAATCTCAAAGGCCTTCATACAATCCTCACCGAAAACAAAGGGCTGGTCTTTCTCCAATAACGTGCAAAGCGGTCGAGAGATTTTGCTGAAATCTTTTATGAACCGCCTGTAAAATCCTGCATGCCCTAAAAATGATCGAATCTGCCTCACAGAGGTGGGTGGAGTCAAACGGGAAATGGATTCCACCTTCGCTCTGTCAACCTCAATACCACGCTTGGACACAATGTGTCCTAGCACAATCTCCTCCTGGACCATAAAATGGCTCTTTTCCCAACTCAGGACGAGATTGGTCTCCACACACCTACTCAGTACTCGAGCAAGTTTTTGGAGGCAATCTTCAAAAGAAGAGCCATACACAGAAAAGTCGTCCATAAAAACTTTCATCACATCATCAATCATGTTCAAGAAGATAGCAAACATGCACCTCTGAAAAGTAGCCGGGGCATTACAGAGCCCAAACGGCATACGTCTAAATGCGAAGGTGCCATAAGGACATGTAAACGTGGTCTTCTCCTGGTCGTCAGGATGGACAGCTACCTGATTGTATCCTGAATATCCATCTAGAAAGCAGTAATAGCTCTGTCCTACGAGTGTCTCTAATATCTGATCAATGAATGGCAATGGGAAATGATCTTTCCTAGTTGCCACATTGAGCTTCCTATAATCGATGCAGACTTGTCATCATGTAGTGGTCCTCATCGGAATTCTCTCACCCTTCTCATTCTCAACCACAGTGAGTCCTGACTTCTTCAGCACAACCTGAATCGGACTAACCCACTGGCTATCAGAAATAGGGTAAATGATTCCGGCATCCAACCATTTCACCACCTCTTTCTTCACCACTTCCTTCATGTTGGGATTTAGCCTTCTCTGCATATCCCTAAATGGCTTGACTTCCTCATCACAATGGATTCTATGCATGCAGAATGAAGGATCAATCCCCTTCAGATCAGCAACTCCCCAGCCAATCGCTGCCTTGTGCTCTCGAAGAATAGTCAGCAATCTCTGTTCCTGCTCCTCAGTGAGCAAGGACGAGATGATCACAGGCAGAGTCTCATCATCTCCGAGATAAGCATACTTGAGTGAATCTGGTAAGGGCTTCAGCTCAAGTTTCGGAGGTAACTAGATCGAAGATTTGGCGGGGGTCTCCACAAGTGGTGGAAGAGGCTCCCTGACAGCTCCCCAAGGTGGTCTCTCCGACGACACTCTAGAAACATCTACACTATCTACACCACTATTCTTCTCTATATGGTACAGATCTAAAGAATCCTCATTAATGTACAACTCGGGCTGCTCCTCCACTAACTCGTGTGCAATATCTACATGAAAGCAGTCCATGTCTCCTGCTAGACCCATCGCGGCATTGAAAATATTCAGCTTTACCTTTCAATTGCCGAATGAGAGATCCATGGCTCCGGTTCTACAATTGATGCACGCATTGGCAGTCGCCAAGAATGGTCTGCCTAAAATAATCGGAGTCTGGTGCTGGCTGTCTACTCCTTCCATATCAAGAATAATGAAATCGACTGGAAAATAAAAGTCATCCACCTTAACTAGCATGTCCTTCAAGACACCTCTCGGTACCTTGACGGAACGATCTGCCAGCTGCAGTGTAATCGGAGTCGATCTCATCTCTCCTAGCCCAAAAGAATCAAAGAAATATCCGGGCAGAATGTTCACGCTTGCTCCAAGATCGAGCAATGCGCGTTCTATCTGGATGTTTCCTATGGTACACGCAATGATAGGGGATCCAAGATCCTTGAGCTTTGGTGGTGTCTGATGCTTAAGTACTGAACTCACCTGCTCAGTCAGATGGACCCTGTTAGGAACTCGCTCTCTAGATTTCCTCTTCTGCGTACATAGCTCCTTCAGGAATTTGGCATATGCCGGCACCTGCTGAATCGCATCAAGCAAAGGTAGGTTGATCTGCACATGCTTGAATATATCAAGCATGTCCTGGATCTTCGCACCTTGCTTCCCTCTAAATCTGGGAGACTCTAATGCTTTGGGATAGGGTGGTGGGGGAATATACTCTGCTGGCTCCTCCTCTTTGTGAGAAGGCTCACTCCTATCCTTCTTCTTCTCTGAGGATGAAGATAATGATGATGATGCGGATGGGACTGATAATGATGGCTGAGCCAACGTAGGTGAAACAATGGTCTCTGGCTCCTCTATCCTCTCTCTACTCTCTCTCTCTCTGCTCTCGACGTGATACTCATGTCCACTCCTCAAGGCCATAACTGATTTAGCCTGCTGTTGTGTCTCAGTATGAAATAGGCCTCCAGTCATCTGGTCCTTACCCTTCGGGTTCATGATAGCCTGACTCGGCAATGTACCCTCGGGTCTCCTACTAATAGCCTCAGCTAACTGTCCCATTTGCGATTCTAACTTCGCAATGGATTGCGTATGTGAGCTCAAAATCTGGTTACACTTCTCGAAAGTGTTCTGATTAGAGGTTTTCACCTCTTGGAATGCCTGGAGAAGTCTCTCCTCAAAAGATGTCTGCGGGGTAGACTCCTGCTGAATCGGGGGAGGAACAGAAGAAGAAGAAGACTGAGAATAGCTCGGTCTCTGGAATGGCTGAGTAAAAGATGGCTGCCGAACTGGCTGAGAGGAAGTAGGCATCTGCATGGAAGACTGTGGATTCTTCCATGAAAAATTGGGATGGTTACGCCAACCCGGATTATATGTCGATGAAAATGGGTTATTCGGCGGTCTGACGTAACCCTGAGCTGCCTGAACTTGTTCTTGAACAAATTCAAGGTACTGAGCTGCCGAAGGGCACTCAGTGATCTCGTGTGCCAGACTGGCACAAAGAGTACACACCTGCTGTGTAATAGATGGTCCTGAGAGGAGTTGGTCCAGCTTCTGAGCAATCATGTCTACCTTGCACTGTAGTGCAGTAGATGGACCAATCTCAAGAACACCAGCTTTCTTCTGAATGCTGGGTGTGGCTCTATCAGAATGAGAGCTCGAAGCATGGTGGAGTGAATTCTCGGCCAATGTATCAAATAGCCTTCATGCTTCGTCCTCGCTCTTCAGCATGAATGTCCCTCCACATGAAGAGTCGATCATCTGACGATTCTTGTCAGACAATCCATCATAGAAGCTCTGCACCAGTTGCCATTTCGGCACCTGATGATGGGGACATTTCCTGAGGAGATCCTTCATTCTCTCCCAGGTCTCATGAAAGCGCTCACCATCTAGCTCTGAGAAGCTAGTGATGGCTCTACGATATTGGTTCGTGCGACCAATGGGAAAGTATTTCCGAAGAAACTCCTGTTGCAACTGATCCCATGACTCTATTTCTACAGAATCTAAGGACTTTAGCCAATACTTGGCTTTGTCCTTCAATGAAAAGGGGAATAGAGTCAACCTTAAAGCATCATCATCGAAATTCTGTATCTTAACAATAGAACAGATTTCGAGGAATTCATCTAAATGTCGGTAGGGATCCTCTTGACTAAGGCCATAAAAAGATGGAAGCATCTGAAGAATGCTGGCCTTAATCTCATAATGCGGCGCTCCTACATCGGGTCTCCAAATGCAGGATGCCTGAACATAGTCTGTGGGAATAAAGTATTCCCGCAGAGAGCGTGAAAGAACTGGGGGTGGAGGTGGAGGATCCATGTCAGCCATTGTTGCCGAACTTCGATGAGAATGTAAAATTCTCTCTGGGTTGTCAACAAATGGGTGTAATGGGGTTCCTAGACCTCGTCGCCCCTGCATACACTGGTACTAAGACCAGATGTAAGCAAACGACCTAAATCTAAAAAAAAAACTAACACAGATACTAAAATGTAAATAACACAAAATAAACAACTACTAAACAAATATGCTAAACTAATTATGTCAGAATGATCTAACTAAGTAAATGAAATAACAAATTAAACTACTCTAAAGTACTGAAAAGATAAATACAGGAAATCACAAACTAAGTTTTTCTAAAACCCACCTGTCTAATCGCTCCTTGCAGAATGAATTTCAAGTGAATCCTAGAAAGAACAGAACATGAATCCTATATTTACTAACTATGTTAATCCTATATTCACTTACTAATCCTACTAACTAAAAATAAAACAACTAATTAACTAACTAAAACAAATTAATAAATCAAACTCTAAGAAATAAAGTAATTAATTCGCCGTTCCCTGGCAACGACGCCAAAATTTGGTTGATATTTTGAACTGATCTTTTTAAAACAATTATTTTCAATAAAACTTTGGAAAATCGTCAACCAAAAATATAAAAACAGACTTTCCACAAAGTGGTAAGTACGGGTAGATTCCTCAGGGAACAGGAATTAATCACGATATGTCTAGAAAATTTGATTTATTAATTACAAATATCAATCTACAATTTTAAAGTTAATACAACTACAATTAATCACTAAAATGAAACTGAAAAAGCACTCAGTCTTCTGCTCCACACCAAGGGTATTTCCGTCTTTTCGCCAATTAGAGAATCTTCGCACTTGGACAATAACCCTGAAAACTAAATATGCTTTTCAACCTAAAAATGCAGAAAAATACAAAGTTAGTATTCTATTCTAACAATGCAAACAATAACTAAAACTAATTCTAATTTTACGAAAATAATAAAACAAATGCTATTTATCAAACAAAAATTAAATAAAATACTAAATTAATTCTAAAATTAACCAAACTAATTCTACTAATGCTGTATGATGATTATGCAACTCCTAAAATGCAGAAACTACTGAAAACAAATCTAAATTGCCGAAACTAAGAAAATTACGAAACTGCCCCTAACTAGTGTAAAATAGCATTCTGACAGGTTATCGGAAAACCACTGTTTGACAAAACAAACGAGATCCGATTTTCCCGAAATTTGTTCTGTTCTGCAACTGACAGATTAAACAAACTGACAGTTTTTACAGAATTGAAAAACAGTATATGGAACTCCAGATATAAGCGTTTCAAATCTGGGAAAAATCAGGATATCGATAGTCCTGTAATTTGAAATCCAGAAAAAGCGGTTTTCGCAAAACGCTTAAAAATCAGACCAAATCAACTCCGAATGAGCTGAAATTTGGTATGCAGTCAAATAACACGTCAATCAAGTGAATAGAATAATTTTTTTTGGAAAACACAGAGTTTTTGCACAGAAAATAATGCTGGTGAGAAAGGGCAAAAATCTGGTTTTTATTTGAGTGCACTATTCACTATGTGAACTATTTTACCCCCTATGAATGTAATCTACATGCAATACAAACTTAATTAATTCTATATAGCTGATTATATGCAGATGCTAACTATAATAAAGCTAAATGAACTCTACACGAAGTATGACATGCGTGTTATGACTATGCACTAAATGAAATACAAATGCAATTACAATCAAAACACTAAATAATGCAGTTAAATATATGACTAAATGATGTACCAACGATAAACTAACTACACTATACTAACTAACTAATCAACAAACGATAAACTAACAAACACCCATCAAATCACCAAATATAAATTTTAGCTAAACAATTAAAGAAATAACTACATTAGCTAATCGAAAATCACTATGAGTTAAATCTAAAAAATATGGGACTAAAATGAAACAATAGGACACGGGTTCGACTAGGACTAGGGTTGGTTGACTTCAACGGACTCGGTTTGGTTTGGTCTTGACTTGGATAGGTTCGAGCTATGTTTGACTCGACTAGGACTAGTGTGGACTCGGCTAGGTTTGGTCGAACTAGTTGGGTTCGGTTTTGGGATTGACTTAGTCAACTAGGGTCGGTTTGATTTAGGTAGACTCGGTTGACCTAAACTTAAGGTGGGTTGACTGGGTTAAGGTTGAATCAACCTTGGGTTTGTCTTGACTTTGACTTAGGCTAGGCTAGGTTGACTTGACTAGACTGGGTTAGGGTTAGGTCTAGGTCTTGGACTCGGTTTAGGGTTGACTTAGTCAACTAGGTTCGAGTTGAGTTAACTCAACTAAGTTTGACCCGACTTAGGTTTGATTAGGCTCGAATTGTGTTTGACTTGGGCTCGGGTTCAAGTTGACTTGGACACAAGGCACACCTAACTAAGTCAACTAAGTTAACTCGGTTAGGGTAGGTTTCAATAGGTAGACTAAGGTTGACTCAACCTAGGTTTGGCTAGGGTTGGTCTTAGTCTTAGACTTAAGCTAGACTCGGTTTTGGGTATGGTAGGCTCGGTTCCTATGCTTAGTCACTGGAATTAACTATATTAGTTAATTCTAAATGATGCTAATTCACTAGGGACGGTTAGAGGGGTAGGCACACAATAAAAGCTCAAAGATAATTTTGGAAATAGAGAATTCCAAAAATCGTCCTTCTAATGGGGAGTTACAACTTTAATTAGCTTTTAAAACCAATTTGGAAACTTGGATCAATGCAATTTCCCACCCCAAGGTAAGTGAAAAGCTTTAATTGCTATTAATTCCTTTTTGAGAAGCCAAACCGTTCAACTTAGATAGTCACACGATTTTGGATTTCCAACCAAGAATTTAAATGCAATTATTTCTTTCTTGATCCCATAAACACCTACTTTGGAAATTTAATTGATTTTCAAATTGGCTTTTCAAATCTCAATTTGTAACTCCCTATTAATAGGCAATCAAGACTTAAATCCTTCTTTAAATACCCCACACGATTTTTGAAACTTAACTTTTTCCAAAAACTTTCCACATTTCAATGCATTAATTTCTTTCCTTCTCAAAAATCGTCTACACTAATTGGCTCTACTTTCTAAACTAAAAGAATTAAATCTACCTAGGGAATAAAAGGTATTAAAGGGAAAAACGATTTCCTAGGAGTTAATGCTAACCTAATTCCCAAAACCTACTTAATTAACCCCTAAAAACGGCTAGGAAAGAAAACCCTAATACATTGAACCTAGACACCTTCCTAACTCAACTAATGACATTTAAGACTTTCTAAAAAAATCGACCAAGAGCTCAAGGGGAGCTCTAATGGCTGCCGCCCCACCTTGGGGAAGAAGAAGATCCACACGAAAATAAATAAAAAATAAAAATAAAAATATAAATTAACAAAAAGCAATAAAACTAAATAACCACTATTTTGATAAAACTAAATTAGAAAATCATCAAAAGGATTCCTAATTACACAAATGCTAACAAGAACAGCACTATGCTAGAATTAAAAACATGAAGAAAAGAAAACATGATTTTTTTTTTGTAATTTTCTTCAATAGACTCAAAACACAAAAACAAAAAATGCTAAAAACGATTATTTAGAACTAGCCTAAACGAATGAAATGAACTAACACGACTATATACTGCTGTTAACACCCAAAACACACAGCAACTACACGGTTTACCAACATTAACACATACATTTAACAAAAATACAAAGATCGGCTAGAATAATCCTAGCCGATTTTTTTTTTTTTTCAAAAATAAAATCAAAACAAGACAATCAAAACCCACAAATAAAATGACTTAAAATAAACTTTTAAAATGGGATTTTCAGCAAAATAACTCAATACACATGCTGGACGAAAAAAAAATATCAAAACAAAAAATTATTTTTGTGAAAATCAAGAATCGGCTAGAATAAGTCTGCCGATTTTTGGATTTTCTTTTTTCAATTCAAATCAAATGCAACCCACACAAAACCGACTAGGGTGAATCAAAATGAACATTTTTTTATTGGATTGTCTGTAAAACAGCCCCAAGAACGCCTATGAGAAATTTGAAGAATCGGCTAGATGAAGATCTAGCCGAGTTTACTGAAAAGAATGAAAAATCTAAATAAAAATCGATTTCAATGAATCAAGCAAACAAATAAACCTAATCTAATGTGCTGGCCTATGCACGAAATCTAATCTAAGGTTGAAACGAAAAGAAAAACAAGAAACACTCAGAAAATGAGAAAAAGAAAACCACACACACTTCGGTTTTAACTAGAAGAGAAGGAAGAAGAAGACCTACCTCTTGGAAGATCCGACGACCGGGGGGATGAAGAAGAGCGGACCGTGGCTAGAGATGGACGTCCTACACAGTTCGAGAATGCTGGACTTCATCAAAAAACGGCATCTTTGCAGCTGCTACACGTTGGAGATCCACCGACGATGGAATGTGAGCCGATTCTCGATCGGAGGGTGTAGAAAGCCGGATGGAGGTAGGGCCGGCTCACCTTGGTGGTGTGTTTCGCACTCCCGCACAAGGTTAATGGTCTCCACCTCTGCTACACCTGCAAAAATACAGAAAAATAGAGAATACTACAGCAAGGAACAAGAAAAAAATGAAAAGAACACAAAGGGGATCGAAATATGCTTGGAAACCAAGCATAGGCCGGTCTTCAATGGCCAAAACGTTGGGGAAGATGGAGAGGAAGGAGTTGATGGAGTAGATTCACTGCAAGGGGCGTCCAAACACAGCCAAAGACGCCTAGGGTTCTTTAAAAAAAACTATTTATAATTTTGACATTTTTCAGAAAGAAGGTTAAAAAAATAAAATTTGCTAGGCGCCACTTTCTGGGGGGTTTTCAGAAAAACTTTTTGAAATGGATATGGATAGGCGTGTGGGTTGGGTTTTGGGCTTTCTAAGAGTTGATCCAAAGTCCTATTAACCTAATTGGGTCGAATATGGATCCGATCCACCTCGAAATCTGTGCCCAAACACTGAAATAGCCATAACTCTCTCATTTTAACTCCGATTTTTCTGAAATTCGAACCATAGCCCCTTACTATCAAAACACATCTAAAAATGGGTTTAAAACCTTAAACTTGATACAAAATGCATGAAAAACTTGTTTACATGATGTGCATTTCATGCATCATCAAATTCCTTGATGGGAAGGGCCATGATGGGACTCGAAGAAATCATCTCATCCAAACGAGGAACCTCGTTGGAACGAGACTCAGGTTTAACCCAAACCTGCAAGGAAGATACCTCGCGAAGCGAGGTTCCGGGTTAACATTTAACCTGGATAGGAAATCTACCATACGGATTTCTCAAATGGAGAAACCATAATGGGACCTTCAGAATTTGGATGAATAAAGCCGAAAGGGGTTTGCGAAAGGAGGGAATATAGAGTTCCCTAAAGCTTGGAAAAAGGAATGATTTTGGGTGTCTCATTTGCTGAGATTGAAATAGCTTTTTGAAATTAATGACCTCTCACAGAAAATTCAGGTTTTGACCCTTAACCTGAGTGGGAACACCATACGGAATCCTTGACTGAAGAAACCGCGATGGGACAGGAAGAGATACTTCAACTGAGTGAGGCAACTCTTCTGGAAGATATAGACAACGCTAGGTTGCATCAAAAATGGATATTGAATGTTTATTTCATTTTTGGAATAGCTAGAAAATTCTGCCAATAAGATAAAATTGTAGTTGTTTCAAAACGCTTGAAAATGTGCACGTATGCGCAAAGATATTCCCTCGCTTACCTAGAGTATTTCCTCTAAATGAGGTTAACTCCCTGGTTCTAAGAGTCAAATTCAAAATTTTAGCGCTGATGATTTTCTTTAAGGAAGCTATCCATTTCCCTGATATGAGAATAAAAGAAATATTCTTAATTTCATAAAAGTAGGAAATGAAGAGATATTGATAAAAGAATTTTGCATGAGAAAAGATGACTTCTGGAAACTTTGGCAGTTTGATATCTGGATGTTTTCCCACGATGATCTTTTTGCACTCTTTTTGAGTCATTGGGCTTTCTCGAGTTTTTCTCATCATCCTTCATTTGGATGTCCTGACTTTTTTCTCTTTTTCAGAGAAGGGTACGTCACAAACTCCTTCATCTCGGAGATGCTCCGATCCTTCTTTCTCTCAAGGATTATATATGATATTGGCTCAAAAGGTCTTTAGATGATAGCAGAAATTAAATATCTTTTAGGGTTTGTCGGTAGGTTCATCCTACTCGCCTTCATCTCGACGGTGATCTGAACTTTTCCTGGAAGGATCCGTCACAAACTCCGTCATCTTGGAGATGTTTCAAATCTTCTTTGGCCCCGGGGGTCCACTCGCTTAATTCGCCTTCATCTTGACGACAATTAAGAGATCCCTTTTGCGGATATTTGATTGCAGCTTAAGAAATGAGAAGATATGGATTAAGTGGATTCTTTTTATGGCTCAAGTTATTTCCACTGCCTGATTGCCAGAAAGTCATTTTAAAACACGCGCCATAGCCAAGATCAATATCAATTCGCTTCTGGCTTTTCAACATCATTGAAGATTTCTTTTATTGATCATATCGAGGATATTTCTTATATCCTTTTGGTTGATCAACAGGAAAAAGATTTGAATTTTACCTCTTTTTCGCGAAAAGTTTCACCTTTTGGAGGGGAATACAGGAGGTAATCTCAGAAAATTCTTTGTGGAGTAAGAATATTTAGAATCAACAAACGTTTTTAGCAAATTGGCAAAGTTTTCATGAATTCTTTGTGAAATAATCACTCAATATAGATTTTGATGAGAACTTGAGTTGCAATCTTTGATTTTGGAAATACATGACCAGCAAAAGCTGGAACCTTTGAAATACCCGACCAGCGAAAGCTGGAACGTTTGAAATACATGACCAGCAAAAAACTGAAACGTTTGAAATACATGACCAGCGAAAGCTGGGACCTTTTGGAATACATGACAAATAGACGTTGAGATTTTTTGGAATACCTGTCCAGCGAAAGCTGGAACCTTTGAAATACGTGACCAGCGAGAAGCTGGAACCTTTTGAAATACTTGACCAGTAAAACTGGAACGTTTAAAATACATGACCAACAATGATGCTGGAACATTTTGGAAATACATGACCAACGAGTGTTGGATCTTTTGGTAAATACACGAATGGTTATGAAAAAAATTTGGTTTTAATAAAAGGATTGAGAATGATCGAAATTGGGAGATTATAACTCGAGGGTTGAGAAAATGGTGAATTTTTGAAAATATTGTACCCAGAGGTTGGAGAATTGATAATCTTGAGAGATTTGAAGATTAGGAAATGACATATTTGAGAGATTGAAACCCGAAGGTTTGGAAATGAGAGAATGGATGAATCACACCCTAAAGTTTTAATTTATGAAAAATAGGTTGATTTGGGAGCTCGAAAATTGTGAGCTGGGACTTTTTGAAATATATGACAAGCGAGAGCTGGGTCTTTTGAAAATACATGACCAAAAGCTGAGTTCTTTTTTTGGGAATACATGACCAGCAAAGCTGGAACGTTTGAAATGCGTGACCAGCGAAAAGCTGGAACGTTTGAAATACCTGACCAGCGAAAAAGCTGGAACGTTTGAAATACATGACCAACGAGTGTTGGATCTTTTTTGGAAATACCTGACCAGCGAAAGCGGGAACGTTTGAAATACATGACCAACAAAATGCTGGAACTTTTGAAATATATGCCCAACGAGTGTTGGATCTTTTGAAATATCTGACCAGCAAAAGCTGGGACGTTTGAAATACTTGACCAGTGAGAAGCTGGAACGTTTGAAATATATAACCAACGAGTGTTGGATCTGACCAGCAAAAAGCTGGAACGTTTGAAATACCTAACCAGCAAGAAGCTGGAACGTTTGAAATACATGCCCAACGAGTGTTGGATCTTTTGAAATACCTGACCAGCAGAAGCTGGGACATTTGAAATACCTGACCAGCGAGAAGCTGGAACGTTTGAAATACATGACCAACGAGTGTTGGATCTTTTGGAAATACTTGACCAGCAAAAGCTGGAATATTTGAAATACCTGACCAGCAAGAAGCTGGAACGTTTGAAATACATGCCCAATGAGTGTTGGATCTTTTGAAATACCTGACCAGCAGAAGCTGGGATGTTTGAAATACCTGACCAGCAAGAAGCTGGAACGTTTGAAATACATGACCAACGAGTGTTGGATCTTTTGGAAATACCTGACCAGCAAAAGCTGGAACGTTTGAAATACCTGACCAGCAAGAAGCTGGAACGTTTGAGGTACATGCCCAACGAGTGTTGGATCTTTTGAAATACCTGACCAGCAAAAGCTGGGACGTTTGAAAAACCTGACCAGCGAGAAGCTGGAACTTTTGAAATATATGACCAACAAGTTGTTGGATCTTTTGGAAATACCTGACCAACAAAAGCTGGAACGTTTGAAATACCTGACCAGCAAGAAGCTGGAACGTTTGAAATACCTGACCAGTAAAAACTGGGACGTTTGAAATACATCAGCTTTTGGGAGATTTTAAATCAGAACTTGAGTTTTATAGAAGAAAGGATTTTGATCAAAAGGTTGAATGTAGAAAGTTATTGGTGCGAGGGTCAGATCCTCCAAATGAGCTCAATAGATGATTGGAGATTTTTGGGGAATGCCCTAGTGCGAGGACTGGGTTGTAAAAGATGAGCTAAAACAAAGTGAAATTTTCAGAGAATAAAGATTCTTTTGTAAAATTTAATGGACCATCATAGTTTAATTGCATGTGGTCGACTTTCAGGATTTTGTCCCCTTGTCCTGAACGGGGAAAATAATAAAGAAAATACCTCATTGAAAGGAGGCATCAGGTTTATCCCTTAACCTGAAGGGGTAATCTTTAAAGATAAAAGTGGATGAAATTTTAATAAGGTTGAAAAATTTGTTAAAACTTGATGTAAATGAGCAATAGCTTGATAAAAATTTGATCATAACAAAAAGTGAACCAAATGAAATAAAGATCATGAGATCAATTGAGAATTAACCAAATTTGAGAAAAAGAGCTTTCGTCTAATCCTGCCTGCATATGATGAAAGAAGATGATTATAGATCAAAATAAAATGCCCCAGTATCATGGAGGAGAATGCAAGAATTGATAGAAGATCATTATTTTATTGAAATGACTCTTTTGAAGAGTACAAAGGCTTTAGAATGAACATTTCAGGTGAAAAACTTCTTCAAATGCAGAGCATTGATGGGATCTGGCATTTCCACTCCATCTGCGTTGATTAGGCGATATGAATTGCGAGGAAGTGCTTCCTTAACTACATAAGGGCCTTCCCAATTGGGTGACCACTTGCCCTGTGGTCGATGCTTGAGATGAGCTGTCGATCTGAGTACCAAATCGTTAACCCGAAATTTTCTCTCAATGACAGACTTGGCATAATGTCGAGCTATCCTCTGTCGATAAGCTTGAGCGTGCTCTGCTGCTTTGAGCCTTTTTTCATCTAGTAAATCTAGCTGCACCAATCTCTGTTGCTGATACTGATCAAGTGGCAATTCTATAAGAGAAGCAAGTTTGAGAGCGGGCTTCTGGACATGAAGAGGCAACACCACTTCAGTTCCGTAAACAAGTTCTGAAGGGGTGACATTAGTCGAAGTCCGAATGGTGGTCCGATATGCCCAAAGTGCATCATGAATTTTCTCATGCCAATCTCGACCTGTCTTCACAGTCCTTTCCAAAATACGAATCAGAATCTTATTGGTAGCCTCTGCTTGGTCGTTCCCTTGAGGATAATAAGGAGCTGAGAAATGATGGGAAATTCTGAATTTAGAACAAAATGTTTTCATCCTCTCATTTTTAAAATGAGTTCCATTATCTGAGACAATATCATGTGGAATGCCGAATCGGCAAAGAATATTCTTGTGAATGAAAGAAACCACATGGCGGTCTTCTACTGTGCGTAGAGTAACAGCTTCAACCCATTTCATGAAATACTCTGTCGCAGCCAGGAAGTATTTGTGGCCGTTGGAAGCAGGAGGAGTGATCGGGTCGACGATGTCAAAAGCCCACATTGAAAATGGCCAACGAGAAACAACTGATTGTAGATATGCGGCCGGAGCATGAATGTAAGGCGCGTGCAATTGGCACTTGACCCACTTCTTCACAAATTGATGACAATCCCGCTGCATGGTGTTCCAGTAGTACCCTGCTCGAACGATCTGCTTGACGAGAGTCTGATAGCCGACATGGCCACTGCAAATCCCTTCATGCGCCTCTTGGATAACTACCATAGCTTCTTCTTTGTCTAAGCACCTTGAATACTCAGAATTGAACCCACAGCGGTAGAGAACATTGGCAAGAATGAAATAACGGGCAGACATACGTTGAATCGCGCGTTGCTCCCTTTTTGGCATCTCTGGTGGAAATTTACCAGACTCAATGAAATTTTTGATATTTTGATACCAAGGCTTCTCCTTCTGATCTACTTGGTTTACTTGCATAATTAAATCAAAAGCAGGTTGCTCAAGTCTGCCAACTTCGAAAGAACGACATGATTCACCACCTTTGAAGGACAGAATGAAGCCTAAACTGGCTAAACCATCGGCTATTTGATTATGCTCTCTTCTGATATGACTGAGCTGAAATTCTTTGAAGCTGTCCACAAGAGCTAAGACAATCTTTTGATACGAAATCAATTTTGGATCTTTTACTTGCCATTCAGTGTTAACTTGACTGACAACAAGTAATGAATCACCAAAGGCATGTACTCTCTTGACATTGAAATTTTGCAGAATTTTGAGGCCTTGTATTAAAGCTTCATACTCGGCCATATTATGAGTGCATTGGAAACCAAGCTTGAGAGAATAAGGGATCATTTCTTTTTCTGGAGTGATCAACAAAACTCCAATCCCGATGCCAGACATGTTTTTAGAGCCATCGAAGAACAAGTTCCAAACTGGGGGCTGTTGGATATTACAGATGTGCTCATCAGGAAAATCATCCTCTGCTTTAATTTCTTCAGTCAGGGGGAAATCCGCCAACTGATCTGCGATCGCTTGGCCTTTAATTGACTTTTGAGAGACATACTCTAAGTCATATTGCATCAGAAGGACTTGCCACTTCGCAATTCGTCCAGTGAGAAGCGGTTGTTCTAAGATGTATCTGAGAGGATTAAGCTTCGATAGGAATTTGATTTCAGAAGCCAATAAGTAATGTCTTAATTTCTGGCACATCCAAACCAGAGCTAGACAAGTTTTCTCCATCTGAGAATACTTCTTTTCATAATCAATGAATGTTTTGCTCACCTAGTAGATGGCGTGCTCTATCAGGCTGCCCTCTTCATATTGAGCGAGGAATCCACCACAGGCATTCTGATTGACTGAAATATATAGTAAGAGAGGCTTTCCCAGTCTAGGAGGCTTCAAAACTGGTGGATTAAGGAGATACTGCTTGATGCGCTCGAACGAGAACTAACATTCTGATCCCCATTCAAATTTAACTCCTTTTCTGAGCAAATGGTTGAAGGGCTCGCATCTCATGGCCAGATTAGAGATGAATCTGCGAATAGACTGAATACGCCCTTGAAGGCTTCGCAGTTCCTTGAGATTAGTTGGAGGCGGCATGTCAATAATGGCTTTGGCCTTAGCCGGATCCACCTCGATCCCTTTTTTGCTGATAATAAAGCCGAGTAATTTGCCAGACTCAACTCCAAAAACACATTTTTGAGGGTTAAGTCTTAATTTGTAAAGAATAAGTCTTTCAAAAACATGACTAAGAGCATCAAGATGATCCTCTTCTTCTTTAGACTTTACCAGAATGTCATCCACATACGCATCCATATTCTTATGCATTTGATCGTGGAAAATGACGGCCATTGCCCTTTGATAGGTTGCCCCGACATTTTTGAGTCCAAATGGCATGACTGTATAGCAGAAGGTTCTCCATGGGGTAGTAAATGAAGTCTTTGACTGATCACGAATGGCCAGCTTGATCTGGTTATAACCTGAATATCCGTCCATGAAAGAAAACATGGCATGACCTGCTGTGCTATCGATCAACAGGTCAATATTAGGAAGTGGATAATCATCTTTCGGGGTTGCCTTATTGAGATCCCTGAAATCAATGCAGATCCGAACTTTTCCGTTCTTTTTAGGGACTGCTACGATATTTGCCAACCAATCTGGGTAATCAATGGCCCGGATGAAGCCTGCTTTTAACAAATCTTCAAGTCCTTCCTTGACTTGCTGCTCAATTCGAGGGTCTAACTTCCTCAGTTTCTGCTTGATTGGTTTGGCTTCTGGCTTCAATTTGAGTCGATGCTCAACCAGCTTGATATCCAATCTTGGCATATCTTCATAAGTCCAGGCAAATACTTCCTGATGCTTTTCAAGGAATTGGATGAGTCTAGCTTTTTCAATTTCGCTTAGACTCGACCCGATTTTGAGAATTTTCGAATCATCTTCTGACCCAATGTTGATATCCTTAGTTGATCTTGAACCAAAGCTGATGGTTCATCCTGCTTCTGAATGTGAGCAAATTCTGGTAAATCCTGAATGGTGGAATCAAATTCAGTTGGCTCTTCGGTCTGTTTCGCTGTCTGGCTGACCTCTGCTCTGTCTTTCTCCTCAGAAAACCTTGCCAATTTCAGATACTTGGGATTGATAACAAATCTTGTCATTAATTCAGAAGTTAATGGTCTTAAAAATGCCAAAAGAGGTTGTTTTTAAGAGAAAGTACGAGCCAAATCAAATTTTTGTATAAAGCAAAGAACAATGACATAGACAAAGTATAAGAAGGAAATGATAGACGCTTGAAGAGAAGATTTGATTTTTTTATTGATTGAAGTAAAGTATTTACAAGACTTCAACAAAAAATGGGACTGTATTGTCCCTACAAGATAAAAAGAGAAGAAAAGAAAGCGGGAAAACTAAGGCATCATCTCTTCATTGGCTTCCTCTGATAAAAACTATTTTGTTGCTGGAATCCTGGCCGGTGAACCCCAACCCTGAACTGTCCGCATGCCGAACTGGAATGATGGGCTCTATCATGTCTTCATCTTTCCCCATGCCTCGGAATGGCTGGTATCCATGTTTTATCAGCAGATCAAATCCCTTTCTGGCTTTGGAGAATTGAGGGAATAAAGGGTGATCTTTGAAGGAGGCGTAATCAATGCGGCCTCCTAGCTTGAAGAAACAAGGTCCCTGCCATTGGACTGTAGCTACCACGCTCTCTTCATCCATGACATCTTTCAGCTTTAACATCTCTAGACTGTCACTGAGATTGATTTCCTCTGCCTCCCGGATGCTAGGTATATCTGCTGTAAAGGTCGGTCGAGGAATCATAGGCTGTGGCAGCCTTTCTTCAGGGTCTTCACCCAAAACAGTAGTAATCATTCCACCCTTGGACCACTTGATGCACTGGTGGAGAGTTGATGGAACGGCTATGGCATTGTGGATCCATGTTCGTCCCAACAACAGATTGTAAGTTGGCGGCACGTTAACGACATGGAATAAGACGGTGTGCACTGAGTAGTTGATGAAAATCTCTAAAAAGACTTTGCCTTTTGCAGTCTGCCATGATTGTCAAAGCCGTAGATGGTGATGGGATCAGGCACATATTCGTCTTCCTTCAAACCCAGTGCTTTCGCTGTCATCTCTGGGCAAATATTGAGGCTGCTGCCTCTATCAACGAGCACATGCGGGACAGTCATGCCCCGGGTCCTTACTATGATGTATAATGCATTGTTGTGGAATGAGTGAGGCTTTGGCAGGTCCTCATCAGAGAAGGTGATAGGCGCATTTGTCATTGCTTGATTCACTATTTGCGCCATATCTTCAGGCTTGGTGCCTGGATTCACCTTGATCTTTCTTAATAGATCATCCAACTTTTCCTGATGCTTGGGAGAATCATGAGTTAATTCGAAGATGGAAATGTTGGAGAGTGTCGTAATTAGCTTCTGGAAATCATCAGCCTGTTCCTCTGCTGCTTTAGAGGTTTCTGCCTTTTCCGCACAGGCTTCTTTCTTAAGAAAACTTCTTGGGAAAATTGGAATTCTTTCATCTTTAACTGGTACACTTACTTGGTCAAGAAGTGAGAAGATATCCATTTTCTGAGACATAGGCTGATCCTGGTGTAGAACCATTACCTGATGCTGGAGTTTTAGCTCTTTACTAGAGCATGGATGTATATGGCTCTGTGGGAGGAAAGAGTGTTCTGAGATGGTTGATGCCGAATGCTTGGGAAATGGAGCAGATAAAATTTCCATTTTGCCCTCCTCTTCATCTTCTACGAGGATGCTTTTGTCGATACAGTCCTGGACCAAATGCTTCAAGACGAAGCAATGCTCTGTATCATGCTCCATGGCTCTATGGAACTTGCAGTATTGCTCTCTGTATTTCCCCAGGAATACTGGAGGGTCTGCAATTTTGGGTAACTTTACCATCCCATGTGATAGCAGGTATTCCAGCACTTTCTCCAGAGGCTGGTCCAAAGGAGTGAATTTCCTATCTTTGCTCCAATTGATGTGTTTTAGTTTTTCTTGAAAGTTCCCTTTTTGTTGAGGACCGGTTGGGAGAGATTTGTCATTGTTTTTGAAGAACTTACCCTTTCTTCCCCTGTTCTGTTCAGGCCTCATGCTACTACCGTTGTCATTCTTACTGCTACTGCCCTGATGGTCTTCGGGGATATCAGCTGAGTAGGTAAAATGGGCCTTTTTCTTTGGGTCCAAGATGTTCTTTGCCGAAGAGACACCTTCGTACATCCCATTTTCTACCCCCATTTCGAGCCATTCGGCTCGCTATGTTAGTTCGATGAAGGATTTGGAGGGATATGGGAAGAGGAGGCTTTTCAGGGGCTGACAGAAATTGTTTAGGATGACCTGGAGGGCATGCTCCTCAGAAATGGGATTCCTCATCTTATTGCAAATGCTTCTCCACTTATGGATGAAATCCCTGGCCTTCTCATTGGGCTCTTGCTTGAGGTTGCACAAGTGGTTTAGGGTAGGCAGAGCCTCTGTGTTGAACAGGAAGCGTTCAACAAACATATTAACAACTTTGTCGAAATCCCTCAGTTCGATGGGATTGACATGCTCAGCGTACCACTTGGCCGCTATCCCGTCCAGGCTGCGGGGAAAACAAAGGAAAAGGGCGCGGTTATCTTCCCTGAACCGGGCACATTCGGCGAAGAACATTGCTAAATGGGCTTTTGGATCGCCGGTTCCGTCAAACATGATGAATTTCCGGGGGAGGTTCTCCAGATCCTTGTCTCCTTCTAAACCGAGATAGAAGTCTTGCCTGGTGTATGACCTCTTTCCTTTGTCACGGATTTGCAGGTCCTTGAATATCTTGGTCAAAGCTTGAATTGAATCCTCTGCGGGGGCCCCATACTTGGGCTTGTTTACTGACACTGGCTCTTTCACTGGCCTCTTGGACTGCCGCAGGTGCTTCAGAATGTAGATCAACTGCTCTTCTTCTTCAGAGACTTCTCCTGCTGACCCGGAATCCTCAGAAGTACTGTCACGCTGTTTCTTCTGTTTGCTGATCTTGACTGGCTTCTTCATGGGCTTTTTCTTAGCTTTGCTCTTAGAAGCTGCCTTCTTGGGAGCAGCTTTGGCCTGCTCAACCATCATCTTGGTCATCATTTTTTGAAAGATCCGATACATGGCCGGATCAACGTCGCTTTCATCCCCGGAGTTATTCTTCTTGGACAATCTAGGAGAATTCATCTCCTCTGACTCGCTGTCACTGTGCTGTTGAGCAGCCCTTTTATCAGCCCTTGTCTGAACCATTTTCAGATGCCTAAGCTTTCCTGTAGAATATGGGAATGGTTAGAGTATGGAGAAGCTTTTTTTGAAAATCACTTCTTTGAGAAAAAGTAAGAAATGAAGGGATTTGGTAGACCATTTCAAGAGATTATCCCATTACCCGGGATTGGGTCATCACATGATTTGTGATAATTGTGTTACCATTTTGATGATAACGGAGAAATATGCCTTGTTACCTAGGCGAGGTCGTCAACCATGATAAAATATATTGAAGAAATGCGAAAGGAATATCCCGTTTTTTCCAGGATTAGGTCGTCACCCAAAATTTGTGACTTTTATTTGCGTTATAAACAAAATACAGAAAACAACATTTTTGGCCAAAAAGTAAATTTTTATTGATATTTTTAACTTTCAAAGACAAAGAGAGGGTGGGCAGACAGTTTGCCACCACTCTTGATATGCAGATGATACATTTGGCCCAGAAAATATAGACAGAGAAATAAAGGAATCCCAGGTATATTTGGCGACATGATATGCCCCAGACCACTGATCCGACTGCAGGTTGAATTCTGGCACGTTGCCTGTCGGGAAACGGGTGTTGGCACGAACCTGCCGCTGCAAAAACTGCCTCAGACATCGTTCCGACTGATAATCAACACAAAAGAAAGGGCCCATCAACTTGTAGCGCTTATCACGGGCATAAGTGTATCGAGGAACAGTCTCTCTTCTGTCAAAGAAATCCCAGGTAATCTCCTCCTGATGCAGCTTCTCGATCAGAGCTCGGCATTGGATGACTGTCTTTGGCTGCTTACTGTTGAACCTGAAAGAACTGGCCTTCGAGGGAACGTGTCGCAGGAACCACGACTGCAAGGCGTAAGTGCATCCTTCTACCAAAATGGTCTCTCCGAGGGCAAATCGAGCCAAGCCTCTGTAAAGGAAGGCTAATGCAGCCATGGAAACTGAAAGCTGACGGGTCTGCTTGCTTCCCCATCTTCGAAAGAGCTGGGCGACTCTGATATCTATGAAATTTTGACCATCTTGGAAGAAAGCTAACCCCACTGTGCACAGGATCATGGCATGCTGAATTCTGTCTCTCGCTGCTCGAGATAGAGTGCCAACCTTTTTGTAGGCTCCGTACTTTTGATATAGTTCGAATAGGTTGATGAACTGATTCCCACCAATCTCAGTGAGAGGCCAGGATCTGCTCCCCGTTGCTCTTGCTAAGGCTTCTCGAACATCTACCCCTTTGATGTTGATCAAAAACTGTTGCTCGACAGGATGATCTGGCTGACCAGCTGGTTCGGGCAATCCCATAATGTCATTGAACTCATCTATCAGTAGAGTCATCTCTCCCCAAGGAAACCAGAATGTGCAGGTACGTGGATTCCACCATTCTGCCATAGCCTGAATCAGGGCTCCATTGATGGTTCGCTTGCCTACTGCTGATGCCATCTCCAACCCACAGTCATCCAAGTGGTCTGAGAACATACGTGAGAAGGTGGCGAACCAAGAATAATACCACCGAGGGAAGAAAGGTCGAGACTGAATGACCCGCAGATCTAAGGGTCCATCCTGAATATGATAAAAGACATGATCTCGGGGGAAGACAGCATCGAGGGAATTTGACGCCATTGAGATGATACTAGGGTAAAAGAAGAAATAAAGAGAACTAGATAGAATGCAGGACTTATGGATAGACTCTTTAAAGAATCAACCTGGAAATTTTGAAAAGGTTGATAAAATTTTAAAGGAATTTTCCAGGGTTTTGAAGAGAATTTGATCTAAAAGAGAAAAAGAAATGTAGGTAGATAGAAATATACACCTAGGTTTTTTTGAAAATAAGGGTAAGTTTTGAATAATACACCCAGGGTTTTTTTGAAAAGGGTCTGATACATATATATGAAGGAATAAGAGAATTATCATATAATTAAAGCTGCACAAACAAGGATGCGCATACAGCATTCCCTAAAGGCTGACTCTAAATGCAATATTTGAAAATGGCTTGTAGGACCTTAATCCTAACTCTAGGGTTCAAATCATCTGATTCCAATCAAGATACGCCGATATACCCAAGCCGAAGCTCGAAGTACGTAGCATAGAAATATTCCTCCGGTTCTAAGGTAATGGCTTCCCAACATCCTTGAGCACCTACCGATATACCTCGGACTATGGCCCTTAGGTACGTGGTAGGGGGGCGCGAACCCAAATAAGTGGTCCAGTTGTAAGGCTCTCTCCCGAACTATGGTTCAGTGAGACAGCCCAGCAACGTGAAGACCAGGACAATGTAGGTAAGGAGGTTTTTCAAAATATGTTCAACATGCAAGAAATCAGATGGCTCTAATGCAAGTCCTAAAGAGATAGATTAAAATGAAGAGAAGCATACACTTGCATACATTGTTTTGCATTCAATACCTAAAATTGAGGAGAGTTGTATTTCAGACCTAAGTCTAATGTGAGCATGGAATAATCTCCTCAATATGGTCCTATCAAACCATACTTAAATCCTATATGCAATGATGTCAACTTAGGACGAAATCTAGGCCCCTAAGGTTTGCATGGAAATGAAGCTGACATTTGAAGAATAAAGACTTAGATAATATCAAAGCAAAAAGAAAAAGGCATTAAATTCGACCGAACGAAGACGAGTCCCATCTCGGTCGCCAAAACTGTGATCATCGCAAAAATTTTCCTCTTGTAATATTCTCTCTCTTCCTTCTCTTTTCCCTTTCCAACCTCTATTTTCCTCCTTTTTGAAGGGAAAAAAATAAAAGACAGAAAGAAAAGAGAGAAGAGAAAAGAAGAGAAAAGAAGGAGAGGAACTCTTTTGCAGGTCTCACTTGACCTTAATTTTGAAAATATTTGAAATAACTCACCTCCGTTTTTAAAATATTTGCGGGAAAACTGGGAGACGGGATCCGCTCGTCGGTACAAGGTTCGACCGTTCCTGGCGCCTTTACCAGGGGTAATTGAACCAAGGGTCGAATTAATGCCTTTTTGTTTTGCTAAGAAATTATCTAAGAAATTATTCTAAGTCAAAATGCACAATGAATCATGCTTGTGCAAATGAAAAGATGTATGCTCTTTTTGAAAATATTTTGAAGAATTTCCAAGTGAATCTGATAAAGTGAGGAAACGATTCCTAACTTAGAACTTAAGATTAAAGTTCTAAGTTTTTAGAATAATCAAGAGCTTGAGAAAATAAATCTGAAATTTGGAAATTGATTTTGAAGTTTTGAGATAAAAAGAGAAGGAAATTTTCAAAGTCACAAATGGACTTTAAATTTAGAAGTTTGAACTTGGATGAATATTTGGAATGGAATTGAATTTCAATCTTGAAGTCTTGAATTTAGAAGGAAATGTGGGAAATCTAAAGGAATTGAGAAATGGAATTTGCAAAAGTTGGAATTTCAAGATGAAATCTGAATCCAAGTTCTGGATTCTGAATAGAGTTTTTAGTTGATTTTTGGATTTAGGATTCGAAATAGGAACTTGATTTGAAATCTGGAGTGAAGAGGAATTGATTTTAAGAATTGGAATTACAGTGAATTTGGATATGGAATTTTGAATGGAATTGGATTCAAGATTTGGAATCCAAGATGGTTTTTGGATCTGAAATCTGAGATCTGAGATAGGGTTGGACTCTGGATCCTAAGATGGAATTGGATTCAGGATTTAAAATCTAAGATGAAGTTTGGATCTGAAGTCTGATATCCAAAATAGAATTGGATTTTGGACCCTAAAATGGAGTTGGATCTGAAATCTGAGATCCAAAGTAGAATGGGATTCTGGATCCTAAATGGAATTTGGATCTGTAATCCGAGATCCAAAGTAGAATTGGTTTTTGGATCCTAAGGTGGATTTGGATCTGAAGTCTGAGATCTAAAGTAGAATTGGGTTCTGGATCCTAAAATAGCTTTGGATATGAAGTCTGAGATCCAAAGTAGGATTGGGTTCTGGATCCTAGAATGGAATTGGATCTGAAGTCTGAGATCCGAAGTAGAATTGAGTTCTGGATCCTAAAATGGAATTGGATCTGAAGTCTGAGATCCAAAATAGAATGTAGATCTAAGGTCTGAGATCCAAAGGGGAAGTTGGATTCATACTTGGAAATCAGGATCCAAGTTGAGATTTAGTATTTAACTTTGGATTCGGATTATGAAGAGTCCAAATAGGACCTTTAAAGATGGATCCAGTTTTTAGAAACCCAAATTTAAACTTGAGATTCAAATCCAAACCTTTGATTGAAGATAAGGGGATGAACTTGATTTTGAAATCAGAAGATAACTTCAAAGTTTAAATTGAACTTTGAATTTTGATTTGAGGTTGAAGTTTGAATGTAAAATGATTTTGGAATTTTAAATTGGACTTTGAAATTGAATTTTGAATCTTTGAAATGAGATAGAATTGGATTTGAATAAGATTTGATTTAAGAAGAATCACTTGGAATTTTGAAAAGGAAGTTTTAAAAATATGATGCAATTCTATCCTATATGATGAATGAATTTTGAATAAGTTTGAAATTAGAATTTGAAAATCTATTTCATTCTTTAAATGAATTTAAAATAAGATTGAAAATATAATACATCCTTGACTATGGTCATTGAATGTATTATATGATAATCTATATTTAAATTCAAAAGAAGAATAAAATACATTTTTAGTGCTTTTATAGAATTTAAAATGAAATTAACTCTCAATATACCCTGACTATGGCCATTGGTATATATTTTGAGTTTAATTTTAAGTTAAATTCTGATAAAAGAGTAAAATATTTTAGGAAAAATATGATGAATTTTGAAAATGGATCCAGTGTGGATCCAATGTTATTTTGTAAAAGATAAAAATGCTAAGTTTTGTCCACACCCTGACTATGGCCATTGATGTGGATCATCAACTTAACATCCATTACCTCTTACGAAATGGTGCACGTGCCATTCATGTTCCCATTTGTGTGAATTTGAAAAAAATAAAGGCAAAATGCATGAAAAACAAGTAATTCAATGATATTTACAATGCTCATCCATTCTACCTAAAGCAGGAAATGTAAATTCTCATTAAAACCTAACTTATTACAACACATAAAATTGAATTTACAACTTTGAGTAATGACATTTTCCATGTATCCCCTGCAAAACACTTGATTAGTATGAACATAGAAAAAAAATTGTATATATCATATGGATATCAATGATGAAATGCTCATATATCAAGATATACATGATGAAAAAGATTGGGAAATGTCATATATACTTATATACATATGTACAGGCATGCTTACATACATGAGTATGTATATATATATATGTGTATACATTCAATACAGGTGGATGAGAGCTATGGTGTTGTAAGCACAATGATGCTTGTGGAAAATACATAGTGGAGGTGCAGGGGGGGTATGGCTAAAAAGATGTGTGCTGGGAACACTCACAGCAACACAAAGTATTTGCTATGAGTGTTCACAACAACACAAGACATCTGTTATAAGTACTTACAGTAGCACAGAATATTGTGTTACCAGTGCTTAGGCGGCTGAAGAGTGGACTATGGTGAACAGTGTATATATGTGCAGATGCCTTCAAGCTTGATTCCAGTATCATGTTTTATAATGTAATGCTTAGGCACTCAACTAACACTTTTCTAAGGTTGTTTGATCAAGAAAGGAGCATTAATAAGTGTTCCTGCAGTATCTCCTATAACTACCTCTAGACTGGCAGAGCATGTCTATTTCTTAACATATTTAAGCCCAACGTGCTTGGATTATGTGCCTCCAACTGAATATCTCGTGAGCTTCCTGGCCCCTTTTGCCATTCACTGTGATGGCACATCCTGGCTCTGTCGATCCAGCTTTGGCAAGACAGACTACGCTATGAGCATGGACAACGTGGGTGCTTGTGAGAAGTGCAATACTGTGAATGAATGAAAACTATGCTGAAGATGTATGCAAAAAAAAAAAAAAAATGGTGTTGAGATGGAGATATTGCTAGGCAGTAATTGTAGTCCTGATGGGGATGGGAATAGAATGAAGATGGAAGGCTGTGAAAGGAGGGCTGCATGAAGGGATTAAGGTCAGGTTACTGTATGAAGCTATCTTCATTCTACTTACAGCAAGTGGCACCATGGATTTTAGCAAGTGGTACCACTATAAATACAGTTGTGGCCTCCAACAGGTAAGTGAAAGCCAGCAATGGCGAGTGATACTGTAGGGGCTTTTGCAAGAAAACACGAGAGGATGACAGCTGGGCAGATGATACAGGAATGGTGCTGAGATATGATGTGTGTCTCCTTTTATCTTCTTCTTAAGTTCTCTTTTGAGGATTTTATAGTTTCGATTTGTCATTTTTTTTTTAGCAAAAGCACCCCTGCAACATCGATTTGCTGATAGCAAAATCGATCTGCAGCTATGCAAACATCAATGGAATGATTTCATTCCAACAAATTTTTTTTCTTCCTCTTTATTCTTTTCTTTCTTTCTCTCTTTTCGTTTGTTTTACCCTCTGATCCGCGGTTGATCTTATTTTCCGAGCTTACTCTGTTGCCTCAATTCTCCATTTATGCAAGAATTTTGCTTTGCTCGTAGTGAATCAACCTGCATTTTTTTCTTATTTTCTACTAAATAATGGTAATCTATATGCATTAGACGTCATATTTTGGCAACATTGAATCTCCTACGGTCATTTTTTTTTACTTATTCACCTATCCCAATTCACATTGGGTTCTCTGTCTGTATCTTGCCCATAATATCATCATCGGCATTTTATAAAAGTTCTACATATACCCACTGCGCTAAAAAGAGAAGGGATGGAAATCGAGCAGGAGGTAAGCAACGGATATAAAGCTGGATCGTTAAGCAGTTGATTCAATGGATAGAGTGTTTCTGCAGGAAGCACATGCATGCATAGGGAAATTATTGGGATAACGAGAGTGGTTTCTCTCATAAAAGAAACCTAACTGAGGGCCAGAGGAATTCTAACAAGGATGAATCTCGAGTTGGTTGATCGAGTGAGCTTCACTGCATTCGTGTTTGGGTTATTGTACTTCTCAAGGTAAGGGATCTCATTGCGTCACGAATAGGAATTTCTGCTAAGATGCGGCTGCCAAATTAATGGAGCACCGAGCTGCTGAGCATCATTTCATTTTTCTCTTTTTTTTTTTAGCTTGTATCTCTTATGTCATCTTCATTTGTAGAAATTGGATTTTTAACTTCCTAATTTTTTTTTTCTAAGGCAGCATTACATTACCTGTATTCAATACATTCCTCCATTTCCTGTTTATTGTTGCATTCTTTTTTTTTTATTTATTCTATGTATTTCTTGTTCATGGCTTGTGATTTGAGCTTTTCTGAAAAGGTTATATCTGAATTCCTGTTTTAGTTAGAGTGTAGAGGATGACTGATCAAATCTCCCATTCCATCGATATGATAACTCGATATATCTCGTAAGCTTTGAATTGAGTCCCTGTATTGGGCTCATGTTCCTCAAAATGTTCGTATGCTTTGGTGTTATATGACACTCTTACCAGGGGATTCATTTTAGGTGCATTTACAAATATCCTCCAGCAGCATATGACAGCAACTCTCATGCTTTGTAACTCACTAAAGTTTTCCTGTAATTGTTTCAGTCATTCTGGATGTCAGTCCATGTGCCTCTACATCGTTATTCCTGTGTGATTTTTTTTTTTACATCCACATATTATCTTAAGGCTTTGTCATTGTTTGTAATTGCTATTTATACAAAGTAGTTTCGGGATAACCTAATACATATTTGATGCCCCTTTGACTAGCATCTCTGATTTTAGTATGGCATTCACTGTTCAAAGACCATATGATGTCTTGTTTTCATCCTACAATAATGTCTTAGTTGCAGATGAACTCATCTTATACATTGTTTGCTATATATTCAAACCCACGTTGATGTTTTCTGTATATGGACCTCAGTTACGGGGATGAGCAGAAATGCTTACCTTGGTGGAGTTTCCGTTATAGGGATTTGCCTTCTCTGATAGATGAAAGAGTGAATCTGGCCTGTTTGGATTCTGTGGTTCGGCTGAAGCTCAAGGATGAGGAATGAAGTCGATAATGGATTTTGAAGGAACCTTGATGCCGTGGGGTAGAGAATGGGGGTTGATAACGGATCGAAAGGAGAATGTTGAAGATGGATTAGCCGAGAACTAGATGAAGATGGATTGTAATGGACTCTTGCCGAGAAAACTCGATCGATAATGGGTAAAGAGGAGGTGCTCTTGCAAAAAGATCGATCTCCAGAAAAAAAAGTAATGGCTCCCTGAAGACAGGGGCACGCCTCTTCTTAAAGGGGGAATGGAGAATTCGAGAAGAGATGAAGGGTATGATCCAATGGCTGATGGAGATTTGGTTGGCGATGGATGATTGAGAAAAGGGGTGACAGTTGAGCGATGGTGGATGGTTCTGGAAGAAGGTCTGCATGAGGGAGAGAGTGAGCCTGCGGCCATTGCAAGTTTTCACTATTTCAAAAGGGTGGTTCCCTTTTTAAGAATTTTCTGAAAAAATAGTTAAGGAGCGAGGTTTTTGGTAAAATGGCTTCAAAAAGCTCGAAAATCATCCGTTTTCTTTGTAGCTTTTCTCGATTTTTTTTTTAATGTTATTTTTCTATTTTTTATACTTTTAGAATAAAATTCAAGAAATCAAAGATTTAAAACTAATTTTTTTTGTGTTTTTGTAAAATATTTACAAAAGAGAATTTTTCTGAGAGTTTTAAAGCTATTTTGAGGAAATTTCTTCAGAAATGGGTTTGGATCCGGGTTTTTGAGGAAATTTGGGTTTAAAATGCTGGATTCGGATCCGGAATTGATTTTGAATACATTAATATGAAATTTAATTCAGAAAATCTGAAGAATGACTGAAATTTAGGTTTGAAATTGTTTTGATTTTCTCAGAAAATGGAATCAGGGGCAAAAGGGTCATTTTGTAAATCTTTGAAAAATTTGGGGTGTTCACAACGTCTTTCTTTCATTTTTTTTAAAGCTTCATTAATCTCTGCCAAATCTCTTCTTTATCAATTTTTTCAAGCTTTGCTGATTCTTTATCAAACCTTTTATCAATTCTTGCCAAAATTTTATTTCTTTCCCATTCAGGATAAGGGATAATCCTGAAACCACTCATAGGAGCAACAATGCTAACTGTGAGAATTCTTTTACAAAAATAATTTCCACAAAATTTCCTTGATTCTTCTCTTTTGTCAAAACTTCCATCAATTTCTATTCTTCTCAGATTTTATTTCCGCCCAATTCAGGATAAGGGGTTAATCCTGGAAACCAGGCCACATACAGCTTAACTATGATGGTCAATCTCAATCCACAAGTTGAATCCTTTTTTTAGGTTGAATTACTATAGAATCAAAAGCTCGTAGGTTGAACCCCTGTCAAACCAATATGGCTCACAGGTTAAATTCCTCTTGAACTAAAATTCCTTCTCAAAACAGTCGATCTTTAGGTTGAAGTCTTACTGATTCGCAGTCCTTAGGTTGAAATCCTTTAGGACCATTTCTTTCGATCTTTAGGCTGAACCCCTACTGATCAGCGAGCTTTAGGTTGAAGTCCTACTGATTCGCAGTCCTTAGGTTGAAATCCTTTAGGACCATTTCTTTCGATCTTTAGGTTGAACCCCTACTGATCAACGAGCTTTAGGTTGACGTCCTACTGATTCGCAGTCCTTAGGTTGAAATCCTTTAGGACCATTTCTTTCGATCTTTAGGCTGAACCCCTACTGATCAGCAAGCTTTAGGTTGAAGTCCTACTGATTCGCAGTCCTTAGGTTGAAACCCTTTAGGACCATTTCTTTCGATCTTTAGGCTGAACCCCTACTGATCAACGAGCTTTAGGTTGAAATCCTACTGATTCGCAGTCCTTAGGTTGAAATCTTTTAGGACCATTTCTTTCGATCTTTAGGTTGAACCCCCTACTGATCAGCGAGCTTTAGGTTGAAATCCTACTGATTCGCAGTCCTTAGGCTGAAATCCTTTAGGATCATTTCTTTTGATTTTTAGGCTGAACCCCTACCGATCAGCGAACTTTAGGTTGAAATCCTACTGATTCGCAGTCCTTAGGTTGAAATCCTTTAGGACCTTTTCTTCCATCAATCTTTAGGCTGAACTCCTACTGATCCACAATCTTTAGGTCGAACTCCTACTAATTCGCAGTTCTCATTTTGAATCCCCTTCAGATCATTCATAAGTCAATCTGTAGGTTGAATTCCTACCAATCTATATTCTTTTGCAGTTCTTAGGTTGCACTCCTATTAAACAAGATTTCGTTTTTCCAAATTTTAATCTGTAGGTTGAATTCCTACTAACCCATGTTCTTTTACGGTTCTTAGGCTGAATTCCTATCGAACCACATTTATTCTTCAAAAAGTAAATCTGTAGTGTGAATTCCTACTAATGTGTATTCTTTGGCGGTTCTTAGGTTGAATTCCTATTAAACCAAAAATTCATTTTTCAAAAGAATCAATTTGAAGGATAAAGTCCTACTGACCTATACTCTTTTGCAGTTCTTAGGTTGAATTCCTATTGAACAAAATTCATTTTTTGTAGGCTGAATTCCTTTTGATCTATATTCTTTTATTGAAATCCTATTAAACCAAAATTCATTTTTCAAAAATCCAATTTGTAGGTTGAATTCCTACTGATCCATATTTCTTTTGCTGTTCTTAGGTTGAAATCCTATTGAACCAAATTCGTTCTTCGAAAATTTAGTCTATAGATAAATTCTTATTAGCCACAAATTCTTTTGCAAAATTCTTAGGTTGAATTCCTATTAAATTAAACTTCATTTTTCAAAATTTCAATCTGTAGGATGAATCCCTACGGATTCAATATTCTTTACCACTCTTAGGTTGAGTCCCTGTTGAGCCAATGTTGTGTGATAAAACCAATATTTTCATGTTATTTCCTCCAAAATTTCAACTCAAGGTCTCATCAAAATCTATATTGAATGATTATTTCACAAAGAATTCGTGAAAACTTTGCCAATTTGCTAAAAGCATTTGTTGATTCTAAATATTCTTACTGTACAAAGAGAATTTCCTCAAATTACCTCTAGTATTTCTTTCCAAAAAGGTAAAACTTTTTGCGAAAAGAGGTAAAATTCAAATCTTTTCCTGATTGATCAACCAAAAGGATGTAAGAAATGCCCTCTATATGATCAATGAAAGAAATCTTCAATGATGTTGAAAAGCTAGAAGCGAATTGATATTGATCTTGGCTATGGCGCATGTTTTAAAATAACTTTCTGGCAATCAGGCAGTGGAAATATCTTGAGCTATAGAAAGAATCCACTCGACCCATATCTTCTCATTCGTTTAAGGTTGCAATCAAATATCCGCAAAAGGTATCTCTCAACTGTTGTCAAGATGAAGACGAATATGCGAGTAGACCCCCGGGGCCAAAGAAGATTTGGATCATCTTCGAGATGAAGGAGTTTGTGAAGGATCCTTCCAGGGAAAGTTCAGATCACCGTCAAGATGAAGGCGAGTGTGATGAGCCTACCGACAAACCCTAAAAGATATTTGATTTCTGCTATAATCTAAAGACCTTTTTAAGCCAATATCATATGTAATCCCTGAGATAAAAGAAGGATCGAAACATCTCCAAGATGAAGGAGTTTGTAATGTACCCTTCCCTGAAAAAGAGAGAAAAGTCAGGACACATCCAAATGAAGGATGATGTGAAAAAACGAGAAAGTGCAACGACTCAAAAATAGTGCAAAAAGATCATCATGGGAAAACACCCAGATATCAAACTACCAAAGTTGCCAGAAGTCATCTTTTCTCATGCAAAATTCTTTTATCAATATCTCTTCATTACTTGCTTTTATGAAATTAAGAATATTTCTTCTATTCTCATATCAGGGAAATGGATAGCTTCCTTGAAGAAAATCATCAGCGCTAAAATTTTGAATCTGACTCTTAGAACTGAGGAATTAACCTCACTTGAGGGAAAATACTCTAGGTGAAAGAGGGAATATCTTTTGCACATACGTGCACATTTCCAAGCGTTTGAATCAGCCATAATTTTATCTTATTTGCAAAATTTTCTAGCTATTCCAAGAATGAAATAAACATTCAATATCCATTTTTGATGCAACCTAGCGTTGTCTATATCTTTCAGAAGAGTTGCCTCACTCAGTTGAAGTATCTCTTCCTGTCCCATCGCGGTTTCTTCAGTCAAGGATTCCGTTTGGTGTTCCCACTCAGGTTAAGGGTCAAAACCTGAATTTTCTGCGAGAGGTCATTTGATTTCAAAAATCTATTTCAGTCTCAGCAAATGAGACGCCCAAAATCATTCCTTTTTCCAAGCTTTAGGGAACCCTATCTTCTTCCTTTCACAAACCCCTTTCGGATTTGTTCATCCAAGTTCCGAAGGTCCCATTATGGTTTCTCCATTTGAGAAACTCGTATAGTAGATTTCTTATTCAGACTAAGAGTTAATCTGGAACCTCGCTTCGCGAGGTATCTTCATTTCAGGTTTAGGTTAAACCTGAGACTCGTTCCAAACGAGATTCTTCGCTCTAACAAGATGTTTTCTTCCAATCCCATCATGGTTCTTCACATTAAGGAACCCATGTTTTGTATATCCATCCAGGATAGGATCCTATTTGAGCTTCATTCCACGAGACATTCTCCAAAAATGTCCCATCAAGGTCTTCGCATAATCCTTTTCTCATTCAGTTCATTTTTTTGATATATCCTCATCCCATCCAGGTTAAGGGCTAAACCTGAATCATTCCCAAAAAGAGTATCTTGTCTCACCCATGAGACCTGATCAAAATTCTCATTCCCCACCATTTCAGAATTTTCACTCAAAGTCCCATCACGATTTCCTCATTTCTATTATTGGATTACATCATTTTTGAGGATTTTGTCTCCCCAAAACCACTCAGGATAAGGTTTTAAGCCTGAGAAGTCATGTTTCTAAAATAATTCTTCCACACCCAGTTCGGATCTGCTGACTGGGGCATTTTTAAAATTTGGAGTGTTATCTTTGCCACTAAGCTTGGCTTTCAACCGGCTTAGTAGCAAAGAGGGGCATTTGTGAACACCCCAAATTTTTCGAAAATTTTGTAAAAATGACCCTTTTGCCCCTGGTCCCATTTTTTGAGAAAACCGAGGCTAAAATTCAGTCATTCTTCAGATTTTCTGAATTAAATCCCATTTGGTATATTCAAAATTAATTTCGGATCCGAATCTAGGACTTTAAATCCATATTTTCTCAAGATCCGGATCCAAACCCATTTCTGAAGAAATTTTCTCAAAATAGCTTTTAAATTATCAGAAGATTCCTTTTGTAAATATTTTACAAAAAACACCCAAAAAAAATTAATTAAAATTAGTTTTATCTTTAGTTTCTCGTAAAAACTTTAGGATTTATTCTAAAATACAAAAAAATGAAAAAAATAACACAAAAAACCAAAAAAATTGGAAAATTTATGAGAAAAACAAATGAGTTTAAGCTTTTTAAAATCAATTTTGCTAAAAAAATCATTTTTAACCATTTTTATGAAAAATCTTGTTGAAGGAGCCTCCTTTTGGAAAATCCAATTTTTTTTTACAAATGAACCCTTCTTAGGGTTTCTCTTTGAGAGACCTTGGAGAGAAGTGGCGGCCGACTCTCTTCATCGCCCCTCTCTCTTTCTCTCTCCTCCATGGTCGATCGCACGCCTTCCTCCTCCATCCATCTGTAACAACCACAAACCCTAAACGAATCTCTCGAACCTTCTCCTCCTCCTTAAAAGGGCATGCACGAAGCCCCATTGATCCATTGCTCTTCACCCCCGCACCTTTCTTCATGCAGCATCCTTCTCCACTCTCGGGAGGACCCGTTATCACCCTAACATCTCTCTTTCTTCTTCCCCTTTAGTTCATCCTTCTCATCGGTGTCAGCTGATCGATCATCTGAACAACCAGAGGAGTTCCATAATAGAACAACACTATTTTCTTACATCCTTAAAAAATCCTATGACATCAAGAGGAAGGAGGTCGCAGAGGGCATCAGACGACTAACCGTATTCCTCTACAAAGCCAGATTCACCGTAAAATCACATAATCGGTGAAAAGATCCATCGGGAAAACAGGAGGTTTCCCTTTCTCAGTCAACTACGGTAAGCCCCTTTTTCTTTCTAATTTCTGATACTTATACTTCATTTTTTTTTTCTGTTCGCTGCCCCATTAATAGCATTTCTCGTGGTATTGCTTTGCTCATAGCGATGTCAGACCACCAATATGCAAAATCAATGGAATATGTCTATTCCGACATTTTTTTTTATTTTTTACTATTCTTCCTCCCTTTTTTTTATGGAATTTCAGAGGTATTATATATGTCGATTCTCCCTTCCCGATTAATCTAATCTAGGATTTGGTTGTATGTTGCAGTTTGTTTTGGTAGAAACCATCTTTTCTTTCGATGTAGATTTATGATAAATTTAGCGTTAAAGTTTCATAGATGGTGAATATCTGCTAGTGATGGAGACACTAGTCTCTCCATTATCTTATATTTTAATGAATTATATGGAGGGTATCATTGTTTCATTTGTTTAAAATCTATGGCAGCCCCTGATTTGGTTCATCGATGGTCTCCATTCATTAGCACGAGCATTGGGGGTTACTCGTGACATTGGTTTTTTGGGGCTTGGAAGTTGGGGTTTGGTGGTCATAACTTCGAAGGCAGAAAGTTGGATGATGACGCCATCAAAATTTGAGGCTTCCAAACAATGCCCTGCCACGAGTAGTCTAGTTGTTGTGCTCTAGTATCCCTGCTGTAAATATGCCATCACAACATTCAATTTCCCTAAACTATTGACTTCCCTTCAGTAATTTACAATTGCACTAGGTGTTTTGGATCCTGGGGAAGCTGGGGGTTCTTTACTATGACCCATTCTCCATTGAGTCTCACCAACATTCGCAATTTTCTAGGAACATTGTAGTAGTAGTCTACAGGATTTCCCATCTAAGTTTAGTATAATTTTCCTTTACTTCAATGAGAAGGGTTAAATATGGGCATGCCAGCATGCAGCTTTTTTTTGTCAAATATCATGTTTAACAGCCATGGTTCATGAAGGTTTTGATTTTTGAATACCTATGGCAAGTCATACTTATCAAGAGTACAAGAATCTCTATCATGGTGTTGAGTTGCATTTTTTTTTGTTCCTAACAATTGTTTGTTGTCACCTCCACAGTGACAATCGGTTGCCGATTCTATATTTGAGAAAAGGGTCATATTTTTGAGCATGTCATTAGAGAGATGTCTGCAAAATTTCTAGCAGTAACCTTGAAGAGGTTTTGGTGAAATTGTTAAGGAAAATCGTGTTAGGAGTTGAAAATTTTCTTTGGGGACTAAGACCTTCCATTAAGGTTGATGTTTGCAATGATCACCAAGCATAATTAGTTTTGAAGTGAGATATAGAAGGCAAGACATCCTGGTCACAATGATTTCTGTTCCCATAATTCAAACAGTGTGTGGACAATAAATCTCGCTTTTTCCTCTGCAGTACATATTCCTGTTTGTGTTTTTATATAAATGGTTGTTCAATAAAAACTTTCCTGTTTTTGCATGTTTTTCCTTGTATAAAATATCTGTTAATGAAGATACAAAAGATTACGGACAAAAGTTGTAGGAAAGGGGATAATATGCATTGTTCAAGATGCTGAATAAAGTTGTCTGATGATCTCGTCCCCTTAACAGTTCCATCACATCATTTATACCTATAGTACATTCACACTGTAGATCCAACTCCAAACTCCTCTCTGCTACAGCCCTATGCCCACCAGCGGCTATACCTTCATCTCACAGCATGTATACCCTGTATGCTCAATAATAGACTCGCTGCAATCCACCTACTACCTGGTTCAGGAAATGATATTTGGATCAGCGAGGGGTCTGTTTGGTTATTTCAGAATTCTAATGGGGTTGGTTGACGAAGTATAAAGAGGGGGCGTCAAAACATCTGCTCACAGAATTTCCAAAGTTAAGATTGCCATCAAAACTCTATTTCTCCGCAAATATTAAGGCTTGTAAAAGTTGCTTGAAGATTGGTTAATGATAAGAGACGATGGAGAGGACAGCAATCGGTTAATGTTGACCAAATTGTATGCTTCCGAGGAAGGCAGAAAGGATTGCTTGCCTTATCTGTCGTTTTCACAGGTAAGGTACACTTAAACCCCTGAAGATTACCTTGCTTGCTTTGTGTTTCAGCGTCATCTTTTACCGCTATTTCATTGATTTCTCTCTTCTCTATCGGTTGAAGTTGATATTATTCATGATGTTTTTTTTTCCTTTTAACTTTGATCAACTACTTCTCATATACATTTGGTTTTACTTTTCTGTTGCTTTTTATATTGTGTCCTGTGTCTGATGAAATGTACTAATATCCATGGTTCATGTTGACACAGGCTTCAAATGCTATGTGCACCAAGCCTACTTTTTAATTGAATGTCACCTGCCCTTGCAAATAGTTCCCTATATATATATTTTTTTATTATTATCACTGCTAATCCGGTAAAACTCATTTGTAAGAGATGATACACATACAATCAAGATTGAATCCTGCTGCAGGCAATTTGTTGTACTCCAACATTACCCACACCTCCACAGGCCATAATAGTGCTGGCTGTGGTCTCCCTAGTAGTGACAACCACTGTTGTAGCCGCCATCTTTGCATTGTGAGCAATGTTTAGCGTTGTTGAAACCTTCTGTTATACAGAACTGCCATTATTTGCAGTAATGTTTGGCATTGTTGCTCCTGCTATATCCTGTCATCATCGGCTCCCTTGAAATAATATTATGTCCACCTGTATTGCTGCTTTCCCACAGCCACTACCTCATTGGTTGTAGCTTACTACCACTATCACCCAGCTTCACTATTTGCCAACCATTAACTCATCTCCTTTCTCATGTCATGTATATCCATATATATGGATACATACACATATACCTATATATATATATAACATATACATGTATATATATATATATGTATAATCATATATATCATTCCTTCTGTCTTTTCATCACTCATATGAACATTTTGTAGATATCCACATGATATATGTGATTTTCCTTCTCTTTTCATTACTAACCCGGTTGTTTTGCAGGAAATATGTGGATAAAGTTATTATTTGAAGCTGTAAAATTGATTTTATGAGTTGTAATAGTTAGACCTTAATGAGAATTTATATTTTCTGTTTTAGGTAGAATGGATGAGCATTATAAATATCATGGATTGCTTGTTTTCATGAATTTTTGCCTTTATTTCTCAAATTCTCACAAATGGTAACACGAATGGCACGTGCACCATTTTGTAAGAGGTAAATTAATCCTAAGTTAATGATTTGCATCAACGGCCATAGTCGGGATGTAAACAAGACTTAGGATTTTTATCTTTTATAAAATAACATTGGATTCACACTGGATCCACTTCAAAAATTCATCATATTTTTCTTAAATATTTTCTCCTTTTATCAGAATTTAACTTAAAATTAACTCAAAATATATACCAATGGCCATAGTCAGGGTATATTGAGAATTAATTTCATTTTAAATTCTATAAAAGCACCAAAAAGGTATTTTATCCCTCATTTGAATTTAGATATGACTATTATATAATACACTCAATGACCATAGTCAGGAGTGTATTATATCACTAATCTTATTTAAATTCATTTGAAGAATGAAATATGATTTTCAAAAAACTTATTCAAATTCATCCATCATTTAGGATAGAATTGCATCATATTTTCCAAATCCTTTTTCATAAATCCAAGTGCTTCTTTCCTTCATTTCTCAGATCAAAAGCTCTTCAAATTCAACTCTATTTCTCAAAAAGATTCAAGAATTCAATTTCAAGGTCCCATTTGACTTTGAAACTTCAAAATCATCTTGTATTTCAAATTCCAAATTCTATCTCAAATTCAAAGTCCAATTTGACTTTGAAATTCATATTCAAAATCAAATTTTGAAATTCCAAATCCAAAGTTAGATCCTAAATCCAACTTGGATCCCGATTTCCAAGTACAAATCTCCACTTTTTGGATCTCAAATTCAGATCCAAAAACCATTCTAGGATCCAGGGTTCAACATTCATATCGGATCTCAGATTTCAGATCCAGAGTCCAATTCAGCATTGGATCTCAGATTTCAGATCTAAAATCTATTCTAGGATCCAGAGTCCAATTCTGCATTGGATCTCAGATTTCAGATCCAAAATCTATTCTAGGATCCAGAACCCAATTCTACATTGGATCTCAGACTTCAGATCCAATTCCATTTTAGGATCCAGAATCCAATTCCACTTTTGGATCTCAGACTTCAGATCCAAAATTCCACTTCAGGATCTAGAATCCAATTCCCCTTTTGACCTCATACTGCAGATCTAAATTCATTCTAGAATCCAGAATCCAACTTCATCTTGGATCTCAAAATTGCAGATCTGAATTCCATTTAGGATTCAGAATCCAACTTTACTTTGGATCTCAGATTTCAATCTCATATTGGATTCCAAATCCTGAATCCAATTCCCTTTAAAATTTCAGATCTAAATTCCATCTCAGATCTCCAATCCTTAAATCCAATTCCATTCAGAATTTCAGATTCAAATTCCATCTTGAATTCCAAACATTCAAATCAATCCAAATTCTATCTTTCCTTCTGATTTCAAACTTTAAAGTTAGAATTCAATTCCATTTTTCATCTCTATTCTGATTCAAAGTCCATTTATGACTTTGAAAATTCCTTTCTTCTTCTTTTATTTCAAACTTCAAAATCATCTCTTTCCAAATCCAGATTTATTTTCCCAAGCTCTTGATTATTTCCAAAAAACTTAGAACTTTAAATCTTAAGTTCTAAGTTAGAAACCATTTCTTCACTACTATCATCAGATTCATCTCAGAAATACTTGGGAATTTTTTCAAATCATTTTCGAAAAGAGCATACATCTTTGCACTGCACATGCATGATTCTTTGTGCATTAGACTTAGGATAAATTCTTAGATAATTTCTTAGCAAAGCAAAAAGGCATGAATTCGACCCTTGGTTCAATTACCCCTGGTAAAGGCGCCAGGAATGGTCGAACCTCGTACCGACGAGCGGATCTAGTCTCCCAGTTTTGCCACAAAATATTTCAAAAACGGAGGCGAGTTATTTTCTTTTCAAAATTAAGGTCAAGTGAAACCCCGCAAAAGAATTCCTCTCTCTTCTTCCTTTTCTCATTTATCTTCTCTCTTCTTTCCGTCTTTTATTTTTCTCTCTTCAAAAGGAGGAAAATAGAGGTTGGAAAGGAAAAGAGAAGGAAGAGAGAGAATATTATGAGAGGAAAAATTTTGCGATGATCACAGCATGTCACCTTTACAGTGTTTTGGAGTCTTTGTTCCCGAGTTGTGCAGTTGCAGCACTTTGTTGCATTCTAGTTGGATGGTGTTGCGGGTTTTAGGCAAGAGTTTGGCCTTGTTACAACCAGATTTGGTTGTTGCTGCTGCGATTTCGGTGTAGCTAGTGTTCGGGCTTCGCCCTTGTGGTTTCGTAGTCCTTTACACGAGATAGCTAGTTGACTAGCCGTACCTTCCCCATTGCATGACGTAGCTGCCACTTTACCCTCTCACAATAATTGTCTCTATCGTCGACTTGATAGCAATCATATATAGTAGATATGTATTTTGTTACGCGTGCAATGTCATGCTAAATGCATTGGAGTTAGTGCCCTCCGCTTGTACGGTTCGCCAATTGTAAATCATTTTAACGCTTGTGTACAATGAGATTCAGTGTAAACCATGTGTTTTATTGTCTTGCTTGATTAGATCATCTGAATGCTTTGGTTCGATGATTCGAACAATGTGTCTTGTCCTACGTGTTAATGACACTCGGCTATTGCACTCCTTTCGAGGTATTTGTCCCTCATTGTATAGTCGCGAGATTCATGAGATGCGAATGTTTGTACGACGATACTCTATGTATGCTTGTCGTAAATCTACTTAGCATGTCATTTTCGGGCTGTAGACCCACTTTGCGAGATGAGCTCGCTTATATTAAAGATACATGCTTCGTATGTTGTCTCGATTGATTCGAGAGCGGTTTTACCGTGGCCACATGATTCTAACTGTCTCATCATGAGGCAAGTTGCTCTGCAATGTTGAATTAGCTTGTTTGTATACTTGTCGTATTCTGCTCATGTATGACTACTCGCACTTAAGATATACTCGCTTAGCTCGTACTATTGCATTGAATTGTGATGCATGGTCACACTTGATTGTTCAGTACATACTCGTACTGTTTTGCCTTGTTTGTGGATAGGTGAGTGCCATTGTTAATGTTTAGAGACAATGCTTTACGCAATAGAATATCAATGAAATATCATATGCATATGAATGTGTATTTACTTGTACACTTATCTATCTCTCAGAAATGTTATATGCAATACCTTTGTGGTTGCATTTGTGCAAAAGATAGAACTTGGTGATATTCTTACACTTTGCACTTGGCACACCCTCACACAGTTGTTGAGTAGTGCGTACCTTGAGGAGGTACTTTGCTTGAGGCTTTGGTAAGTGCACCACGTGCAATTACTTCATGAAATGGAAATATAACACCATAGGGTATAAATAATGATATGACTTGATATGGGCTCAGTTAGAGTCTTCGGGCGGTAGCCCTTGTGTTGTGTGGACTCTTGTGTGATATACCCTGAATAAGAAATAAATAATATGGTGTTGTGACTGCTTTCACGAGCAGTGTGCTCTGTTGGCCACGTGAGGCTGAGCACGTGAATGGGCAGGCCAAGTCCTCGTTTTGCGTACCTGTTATCATCGCAAAATTTTTAACTTTTGCAAGTCAAACTGACCTTTGAAAAAGATTTTGAAATTAACTCGCCTCCGTTTTAAAATGCGGGAAAATTCCGTAGAATGGGACTCGCTTGTCGGTACGAGGTTCAACCGTTCCTGCCACCTTTTAACAGGGGTAATTGAACCAAGGATCAATCTTATGCTCTACTCTATTCAACTTGTCTAAATCATATTCTAATTTCTAAATGCACATAGAATCAGGCATGTGCTATGAATTTTCAGAAAAATGCACATTTGAAAACATGATGTTTGCTTTGAATGATTGAAATATAAAATGTAAATCTTGGAAAATCGTGAATTGGGATTTCAAATATACTTCTGAAGAAATAAAAATCGATTTTGAGGAATCCTTGACATTTGGTGAAAATCGATTCTGAGAGACTTGGTTTCTCTGAATTCAAACTTGGAAATTGAAATTCTAACTTAGAAAATTTGAATTTGGAACTTGGGAAATACTTGAAATATCCTTTGAAAATTAATGTCTTTGGGAAAATCGATTTTGCTATAAGACTTAGGAGATTTTGAGAAAATGAACTTCTTTGAATTGAGATTGGAATTGGCAAATGCATGAAATGAATGAATATGGATTTAAGGAATTGAGAAATACTTTTTGTATTTTTGAGAAATGCAGTGCATTTTGAAGTTAGCCTAAGAGTGTAGGCTGAATGTGGCTAATGTGAAGATCATAAATCTAAGTATCATTCGTATTCTGACTATGGCCATAAATACAAATTCCACCAAGTTTATAAACTTCATAGAAGCTAGTGCATGTGCCATTCGTGTAGACCATGGTGAATTTATAAAAATATGCATGAATCATCATCCATCACACATTAAAATTATAAAAATAAGCTATATGCAATGCAACCTAAGCTAAGCAGGAAATGTAAATTCTTATTCCAAAGTTTAATTACAAATTACATCACTATTGAAATTTAAATACATGAAAAATAAAGTCTTCAATGTACCTGCAAAACTAGAAAACTTGGTTAATGAAAATATGTTGGCTTTTCTAGATTTATCCAACAATATCAGGAAATTATGGGATTTTGCTAGATATAAGCCTTTTTGCCATGATTCCCTTAAATCAAAATGATAAAGTATGAAATAAAATTGAATAAATAAGGAAGATAAAATATGAAATTTCGAAATTGGGGTCCAAATGACCAAAATACCTCTAATAACAAGACTATGGCCTTGAAATTAGGGTTTTTAGAAAGATATTTTGATAAAATGCAAATTTTGAAATTTGAATGGAATAAACTAAGCTAAATATGATGTGACATGCTTAAAAATATGAAAATTAGGGTTAGGGATTTCGAAATTTAGGTCAAATGACCAAATTGCCACCGATAGCAAGACTATGACCTTGAAATCAGGGTTTTTAGAAAGAGATTTTGGTAAAAATTTAGGTTTTATGCACTAAATGAAATCAAATGAGCACAAAATTAAACCTAAAGCATCCTAATATGATTATGAACATGATTAAACCCTAAAAATATATGCCTATGCACGAAAATCTAACAATATCACAAAAACTGTGATTTTAGAAGTGTTTTTGGATCTTTCAAGAACCCGATTTTGCAATTTGCTCAATTCAGCCATCAAATGGATTCCAAAATCCATAAAAATTGGTACCTGCACTTGTTATAACCCTAATATCGAATTGGAATTATAAAAATAATTTTTTGACATTAAATTAATCCGAAAATTGCATTAAACCCTAAAATATGCTATTTTTGACCTAATTCATCAACCAGTCTCAGTCCAAGACCTGAACCAGGGGTCAAATCTTCATGGAAATTTATGAAGTTTTACAGAGATTAACTAGAAAGAAAAACAGAGATTTCCCAATTTACATATCGGAAAAATCATCTCCGGTTAGGGAGAAACCCTTCCGGCAATCTGAGCTAAAATATATCACTCTTAACAGGGATTAAAACAGCTATTCCAGATTGAAAATACAGACGTAAATAGCAATTCTAAACAAAAATCTCTGAAATTTTAGTGGTGAACAGTAGACAAAAAAATAACAATACTCACTTTTTACAGATCTAAAATCGAATCTGTGGTTTGGGATTTATGACTAACACAAGTCTGATTAGGGTTTTGGTAAACCCTAACGAGTTTTAAATTTAAAAACAGATTCTCTGAAAGGGGAAAAATACTAAACAGTGATTAAAAAATCCGAAAATTTCACAAAAGACAGATCTATTCAATGTGAATCCATAGCACTTTACAGATCTAAAATCGGATATAATATGAGAGAAATATCATCACAGCAAGTTATCTTCTTGATTTTAACCATGATTTTAAAGCTTTAAAAACTCAATTTGATGTCTGATTTTTTTTGACAGGGTTTCCGAGATCCAAAACCTCTGATTTTTCTACAGTAACTCAATAGCTCATGCATGCATCACATATAAAAAAATCAAAAATAAACAATGAGTGCTTGAATCCGAAATAACATCATCTTTACTGTTCTAAACCTAGAACACACAGAAATTTAAGAAACTTGAAAAACCATGCATTAACTAATGTAAATAAATAAAATAAACCATAAAACAGTAAATAAAACTTATTTCTATGCTATAGAACGTAAAACAAACATGAATAAACCATGAAAATAAATTAAAAACAGGGAATCAATGGCTGGAATTTGATATCACCTTTAAAACATAGATTTAACCCATTAAAAAGGGTAAATCATATATTTTATTGGTTAATAATGTAAAGAATCATATTAAAATCAATTCGAATGGATTAAAATCCCTGTAAATCATCCAAAACAGGGTTAGATCACCTTCTTGGATTGTTCTTGCTGGTTCTTGATGGTTCTTGAGGTTGAATCCATGGTTGATCTTCCATAAGGAGGGGTGTCCAAGCCTAAATCTAGGTTTAAAGCATTAAAAAGCATTAAATAAAATAAGAAAAGTGAAGAAGTTCATACCTTGGAGTTGCAGCAATGGAGGAAGGGCTGGAGAGGAGAGAGAAGCTCCAAGAATCCAATAGGAGAGAGATTGGAAAATCGACCCCCCTTATGCCTCTATTTATAATAAAAAAATTAGGTTTAAAAATTGACAATTTTGAAAATTTTGGACTCTAAAGGGGGGGGCGATTTTTGGGTGGAGTTACCTATATGCCCTTAGTCTAAATTATCCTAAATAGTTCCTAATTAACCCCTAGCTAAACCTAAGAATCCCCCAAATGTGGTGCCACTTGGCATTCTCTCACATTGGGTTTTTAAAACACTTTTAAAAACCTTTAAAAACACTAGTTTTAAAAACTAACTTTCAAAAATGAGTTTTTCAAAATGGTTTTGACTCTTCTAAACCTCTAACACTAACCAAGACATCAACTAACCCTAGTCTAGCCCTGACTTACTCGAATATGGCGCCACCCCGGGTGGGCCCTACTTGAGTTTTTCAAAAAGCGATTTTAAAACTTGAAATTGAAGGAGTTTTCAAAAGATTTTCAAAAGTAATCTTAAAATTAGGATTTTTGAAATGGCATAGGGTTCTAACTGAATTAGAATTCCTCTGGATATGGTACCAACTGAGTGGGCCCACATCGAATTTTGAACATTTTTGAAATAAACACTGAAAATGGCTTTGAAAAGGGGTTAAAATCAGTATCTGAAATTCAAGATCTTTGAAAATAGGGTCTCAAGCGAACTGGAACTCCGGGTTAGAGTCCTGAACTCTTAGGACTCTGAGATTTTAGATTTTAAAAACCAAATGAAAGAATTTTCAAAAGATTTTATCAAGAAATGATGAAATAAGTCAGAAAACACAGTCAGGGTTAGACTCCTAACTCGACCGAACTCTAAAATAGAGTCCTGAACTAACTAGACTGTAAAATGACCTAAATTTCAAAAACAAACGAAAAAAGATTGAGAATGGAAGTAAAACAGACTTAAAAACCAAACTTCTGACCGGATTAGGACTCTGAGACAGAGTCCTGATCGGACTGAAACTTTCAAAAATTTGAGAAATTTGATGAATAGAGGCATTCAGAAGCGACACCATCTAAATGGGTCTCATCTGTGAATTGAAATCGATTAAAGTTTGAATTTGAAAGGAATCCAGATTGTTTTCTGAGAAAATATTTCGAAATACAAAGTCCTGGGGTTGGAAAATGACAGAGTATTGAATAAAAACCCAGGTTTTGAAATTGATTTTGAAATAAAGCTTTAAAATTCAAATCTGGATTGAATGTTTTGAAATAGGAGTGCTGGATCTCGAAAATGAGATGCAATGTCATACAATGCTATGCAGAATGCGTGCAATGACATGCAATGATCTGTGATGACTTATGAAATGGACAAACACTGGATGAAGGTAAAAATTTGGTGTGTTTACAGATGCCCCTCTTTGCTGCTAAGCCGGTTAAAAGCCGAGCTTAGTGGCAAAGAAAACATACCAAATTTGGACTATAAAAATGCCCCAGTTAAATGAATATGACTGGGTATGAAAGAATTAGTTCAAAGGATGATGATAGATATGAAATGAAGAATAAGGAGAAAATTTTACTTCGAAAAGAAGTGAGATTCAGGTTTTGCCCTTAACCTGGATGGGACAGGAAATACCTCGTATGGAACGAAGCTCAGGCTTAACCCTTAACCTGAAAGGGGACGATACCTCGTGGAAAAACGAGGCTCAGGCTTAACCCTCAACCTGAAAGGGGACGATACCTCGTGGAAAAACGAGGCTCAGGCTTAACCCTTAACCTGAAAGGGGACGATACCTCGTGGAAAAACGAGGCTCAGGCTTAACCCTTAACCTGAAAGGGGACGATACCTCGTGGAAAAACGAGGCTCAGGCTTAACCCTCAACCTGAAAGGGGACGATACCTCGTGGAAAAACGAGGCTCAGGCTTAACCCTTAACCTGAAAGGGGACGATACCTCATGGAAAAACGAGGCTCAGGCTTAACCCTCAACCTGAAAGAGGACGATACCTCGTGGAAAAACGAGGCTCAGGCTTAACCCTTAACCTGAAAGGGGACGATACCTCGTGGAAAAACGAGGCTCAGGCTTAACCCTTAACCTGAAAGGGGACGATATACGGAATCCTCAAATGAAGAAACCATGATGGGACCTTCGAATTCTGCACAATAAATCCGAGAGGGGTTTGCAAAAGGAAGAAAGGGGGTTCCCTAAAGCTTGAAAAGGGATTGATCTTGGACGTCTCATTGCTAAGACTGAATGACTTTTAAGATAGATGACCTTTTGCGGAAAATTCAGGTTTAACCCTTAACCTGAACGGGAACTGTCTATGGTGGGACAGTGGGGAGCACAGGGAAGTGTGCGAATCTGAGAGCCCAGGCACTCAGATCAAAACAAGAAGGGAAGGATCTTGGACAACTCCCATCATCCGATCCTAAAAGGGATAACAACAACGCCTGGATACATCAAAATAAACATCAAGTTCTCACTTCATGTCAGGATAACTTAAAAAGATTGCCAATAAGATAAAAAATTGTAGTTAATTCAAGAATGATAAGCACATATATATATGAAAAATATTCCCTCTTTTCTACCTGAAGTATTACCTCCGACTGGGATTAACTCCGTAGAATCAAGATTCGAATTCAAATTACTTGCAATTGACTTTCCTTCAAGGAGGCTATCAATTTCATTGATATGGACGGAAAAGAATGTATTCTTGATATTGCGAGAGCTATTAGCGAAAGGATATTGATAAAAGAATTTCACAAAATTAAAGAAGATTCTTGATAGATTCGGCAGTCTGATATCCTGGGATTCTTTTCTCATGATGATCTTTCTGCACTCTTTTTTGACAGAATTGGAGCTCTCTTGAATTTTTCGGGAATTACATCATCCTTCATTTTGGAGATGTCCTAGCTTTTTCTCTCTTTATTTTTTTGGAAGGGTACGTCACAAACTCCTTCATCTCAGAGATGTTCCGATCCTTCTTTTCTCTCAGGGATTATATTGACGGTTATTGGCTCATTGGTTGGAAGTCTCTTGATGATAGCGGAAATTAAATACCTTTTAGGGATTGTCGAGAGGTCCATCACACTCGCCTTCATCTCGACGGTGATCTGGACTTTCCCTGGAAGGATCCATCACAAACTCCGTCATCTTGGAGATGATCCAAATCTTCTTTGGCCGCGGGGGTCGACTCGTCTAATTCGCCTTCATCTTGACGACATTTGAGAGATCCCTTTTGCAGATATTTAATTGCAGCTTAGGTGATTGAGGGGACATGGAGATTGAGTGGATTTTTCTGTATCACCCAGGATATTTCGACTGCTTATTTTCTAAGAATGATCTTTAAAAATGCGCCATTGACTGCGATCAATATCAATCATTCATGGCTTTGCAACAACATTGAATTTTCTTTGCTGGCCATATCGCGGATTTATTTTTCATCCTTTTGGTTGGCCAATAGAAAGATTTTGAATTTTGAATCCTTTTTCGCAAAAGCTTTGTCACTTCGGAAGTAATACTGAAGGTATTCTGAGGTACAATTTTATGCGATAAAGATTTTGAAATCAACAACTATTTTTTATGGCAAATTGGCAAAATATTCCTGAAATCCTTGGTGAAAGAAATCACTTGAGATCTAAATGACACATCCGTGGCTAGATTCTTCTCTCCTTTCCCCAAAGGAGAGACTCAGGCTTAACCCTTACCTGAACGGGTAACAAAAGATCTTCTAGACCAACTCGCAGGATAGTTTGAGTAGAGGTTCAAACTTGTAAAGGAAAGCTAAGCGAATTGGATTTGAAAGAAAATTCGAGTCGGAACTTTGATTTTCTAGACCAATTCTGAATTGGATTTGGAAGAAGATTCGAATCGGAACTCGACTCTTCTAGACCAATTCTAGAATCTAGAGAAAAGAAAATTATACGAATTGGATTTGTAAGAAAATTCAAGTCGGGACTTGGATTTTCTAGACCAATTCTGAATTGGATTTGGAAGAAGATTCGAATCGGAACTCGACTCTTCTAGACCAATTCTAGAATCTAGAGGAAAGAAAATTATACGAATTCGATTTGTAAGAAAATTCAAGTCGAGACTTGGATTTTCTAGACCAATTCTGAATTGGATTTGGAAGAAGATTCGAATCGGAACTCGACTCTTCTAGACCAATTCAAGACATTTAAAGGAAAGAAAAGTTGATAAGTATAAAGATGACATTTGGGACTAGTTCAACTAGTACGAGCATCAGAATTTAGAAGAGTACCAATATGAGCACTGGGTTTTAAAAGGTTACCAGTACGAGCACTGGGTTTTAAAAGATTACCAGTACGAGCACTGGTATTTAAAAGATTACCAGTACGAGCACTGGACTTTAAAAGGCTACCAGTATGAGCACTGGATTTTGGAAGGATACCAGCACTGGATTTAAAAAAAAAAAAAGTACCCGCACGAACGCTGGGCTTTGAAAAAGTCTGACCAGTGAATACTGAGTTTAGAGAGTTCGACCAGTAAGAACAGATTCAGGAAGTTCGACCAGTGAAAACTGGATTTAGGAAGTTCGACCAGTGAAAACTGGATTCTGGAGGTTCGACCAGTAAAAACCGGATTTAGGAAGTTCGACCAGTGAAAACTGGATTTAGAAAGTTCGACCAGTAAAAACCGGATTTAGGAAGTTTGACCAGTGAAAACCGGATTTAGAAAGTTCGACCAGTAAAAACCGGATTTAGGAAGTTCGACCAGTGAAAACCGGATTTAGAAAGTTCGACCAGTGAAAACCGGATTTAGAAAGTTCGACCAGTGAAAACCGGATTTAGAAAGTTCGACCAGTAAAAACCGGATTTAGAAAGTTCGACCAGTGAAAACCGGATTTAGAAAGTTCGACCAGTAAAAACCGGATTTAGAAAGTTCGACCAGTGAAAACCGGATTTAGAAAGTTCGACCAGTGAAAACCGGATTTAGAAAGTTCGACCAGTAAAAACCGGATTTAAAAAGTTCGACCAGTGAAAACCGGATTTAGAAAGTTCGACCAGTGAAAACCGGATTTAGAAAGTTCGACCAATAAAAACCGGATTTAGAAAGTTCGACCAGTAAAAACCGGATTTAGGAAGTTTGACCAGTGAAAACTGGATTCAGGAAGGTTGACCAGTGAAAACTGGATTCAGGAAGTTCGACCAGTGAAAACTGGATTTAAGAAGTTCGACCAGTGAAAACTGGATTTAAGAAGTTCAACCAGCGAAAACTGGATTTAGGAAGTTCGACCAGTGAAACTGGATTTAGGAAGTTCGACCAGTAAAAACCGGATTTAAGAAGTTCGACCAGTGAAAACTGGATTTAGAAAGTTCGCTTCACCCGAAGGTCGACCGGTAAAAATGGCTTTGATAAAAACTCGGCCCGCAGGACGAACTTGAAAAAGGTTGGTGTTTAGAAAGTGCTTGATGATTGTAATGTGAGATTTTCGATCTTTTACCCTCACGCTGACCTAGACAAATGTCGGGGTCTCAGGATTTATCCCTTATCCTGAATGGGTAATTCGATGCAAATGCAAACCGATGCAGATGAATGCAAATGCAAATGAATGTAAATGGTTGCACATGCGTGCAAAATGAGAGATTTGTTTGATCCTGCCTGCATACAGAAAGTTTTGAAGATAAAATGAAAATTTTAAAAATGCCCCAGTGTAACTGGGAAAGAAGAATTTGAACAAAAGGATAAATGATTGATGTTTGAGGAGCGCTCTCTGAAGGTGACACGACAATTGGCTTTTGATTGATTCAGAAGAGACTCTGAAGAGGTCATTCCTCATAAAAGAACATTTTGCCAAGGAGAATAAAAAAAATGGCACCGAGCTTGCGAGAAAAACTGACAACTTTATTGATGTATTGAAGAAAAGGTAACAAATAGAGGAAAGACAGACAAGATTACATCATCCCTTTGAAATAATAAAAGCAAGATAAGAAATTAGGAAAGTGCTAGTGTTATTAATTTTTTGAATGATTGGGGAGAAACATGATCAGGATGAATGGTCCTCCTTTTCATCTCCAACGAGAATATTCTTGTCAATGACGTCTTGGATAATATTTTTAAGGAAAAAACAATGCTCGGTATCGTGACCCATTGCCCGATGAAATTTGCAGAACTGATCTTTAAACCTTCCCATGGTCACAGGAGGATTTGCTATCTTGGGGAGTCTAACCTTCCCTTTGGCTATCATGTATTCCAGAACTTGCTCCAGTGGCTGTTCTAAGGGAGTAAAATTGCGATCGTACCCCCAACCATCATGCTTTGGTTTTCCTTGGAATTTTAATTCGAATTGGACACTTGAGGAAGACTTGTCATCTCGCTTGTCCATTTTATCCTTCCGACTTGCGAGGTCATTTTTCTCTGAGTTTGGATTTCCTGAGCCTCCAGTATGATTTTTTCTACCTCCTCTTTTGTTTTGTCCATTGCTACTTCTGGTAGAATTGGTAGAAAATGTGGAGTGAGCCTTCAGAGACCCGACTGTATCTTTTGTGTGCATGTATTCCAAGAAACTCTCGAGTATTTGATCTAACGGGGCCATCTTGTGGTCCTGGTTTGGATCATCACGCTGCATCTCTTGTCGAGTACTTGATTTTTGCTGAGACTTGGATAAGACAGTTGACCAGTACTCTTTCTCATTTTCAATAAAGAGATTCTTGTCGATATGATCTTGGACGATATTTTTAAAGACGAAACAATGTTCAATATCGTGCCCCGTTGTTTGGTGGAATTTGCAGAAGCGGTCTTTCCATTTCCCTAGGGTGACCAAAGGATTAACAATTCTTGGAAGCTTAACCATTCCTTTGCTCAGCATGTATTCAAGGACCTCTTTAAGGGGCTGATCTAGAGGAGTGAATTCGCGATCGTAACCCCAACCGTCATGCTTTTTCTTCTCTTTCTGTTGACTCAATTTTTCACTCTGCTTTAAAGATTTCTCTTTCTGACTTGTATGATTGCCCTTGTTATCCTTGCACCCCTCGCGGTGGGCCTTAACAGAATTTGTCTTTTTTGAATCTTGATTATTCCTGACGGGAGTGATGCTCTTGTAGAAATCTTTGCTTCTGAAGACCTTCTTGCCCTTGTCGCGGGCTTGCAAATCTTTAATCTTCTTTGCCATTTCCTTCAGTTGTATTTGGATTGGATCATCCATTGCTTGATTTTTCAATTTATAGGTTGTCCCTTGTCTATGAGGGGATCTTTGAAATGCTTGCTGAACTTCATACTCTTCATCGGTGTTACCTACCGATCCTGATTCATCCGATGTACCTTCCTGTTGGATATGTTTCTTGGATAGCTTCAGAACTTTCTTGACTGCCTGGTCTTTTGCCTTCTGCTTAACCCGAGTCTCTTCTATGCTAGTTTCAGTTTGTTCTGCCAGCATCTTGGTCATCATTTCTTTGAACATAACATACATTCGGGGATCGATGCCATCATCCGCTTGCTGACCCTGACTCTGGATTGATCGAGGTTAGTCCATCTCTTCTTCTAAAGCGATCGAGTATGCCACACCTTCTATTGATGCAGTTTTCTTTTCGGACCTTGTCTGACCCATCGAGTATCACAAATGCTCTTCTGAATGTTACTGATGCTCTCTGCAGGGCAGAATTGATGATTAGGCTTTTGAAGGAAATTTGGTTGAAGGAAAATATTTGTTGAGAATTTTGGTAGACAATTGAAAGAGTATCCCATTACTAGGGATTGAGTCATCGCTGGAATTACGACAATTGCGCTGCTATTCTTTGCAAAATAAACAACTGGAAATATGCCTTGTTGCCTAGGCGAGGTCGTCAAACCAAGATGAGATGTAAAATAAAGGAATTTTATTGAGAGGAAAAACATGATTTTATCAATAATACACTTGACAGAGGGGAGGGGGACAGACAATTTTCCACCACTCCAGATAATCAGAAGATACACGAGGACCAGGAAAAATAGTAAAAATGACAAAGGAATCCCAGCCATGTCTGGCAGAATGGTATGCTCCGGACCACTGATCTGATGCGAGATCGAATTCTGGCAGAACCCCGGCTAGTGGACGAATCTCTATGCGCTTCTGCCTCTGAGAGAATTGCCTGACACACCGCTCTGGATGATAGTATGCGCAGAAGAATGGGCCAAGTAGCCTGAATCGCTTGCCGTATGCATAAGTGTATCTGGGAGGTGATTCCTAAGGATCGAAGTAGTCCCATACGACTTCTTCCTCCTGAAGGTTGTCGATCAAGAACCGGTATCGCGCAACTGGAAGAAGCTTTTCACCATTGTATCTGAAGGAACTGGCTCGGACTGGCACATGCCGGAGGAACCAAGACTGCAAGGCATAGGTGCACCCTTCGACTAGGATCGACTCTCCGAGTGTGAAACGGATCAACCCTCGGTATAGAAAGGCCAGTGCGACCGTGGCAATCGAGAGGCGGCTGGTCTGTTGACTTCCCCATCTCCTTAGAAGCTGAACTATACTGATATCTATGTAATTTCGTCCGTCGGGAAAGAAAGCTAATCCCACCGTGCACAGAACCATCGCGCGCTGAATTCTTTCTCGAGCTGTCCTGGACAACGAGCTGACTTCTGCAAATGTTCCATACTGTCTATAGATTTCGAGCAGGTCCACATATTCATTTCCATCCTCCTCTATCAATGGCCAAGACTTGCGTCCTGTCATGCGAGCTAAGGCATCCTTAGGGTCCAGACCCTTAACATTAATCAGAAACTGTTTCTCCAATGGATCTCCAGGCTGACCGGCTGGCTCGGGCAATCCCATGATCTCTGAAAATTCATCCATCAGCACTGTCATCTCGCCCCACGGGAACCAGAAGGTAGAAGTGCTCGAATTCCACCGCTCTGCTAGTGCATGGATCAAGTTGCCGTTGACTGTCTGCTTTCCCACTGCGGACGCCAGTTCCAATCCACACTCCTCCAGATGGTCCGGAAACATACGAGAGAAGTTCTTGAACCATGAATAATACCACCGGGGAAAGAAGGATCCGGTGCTGAGGACTCGATGTTCGGGAAGACGTTGTCGCACCTCGTAGGAGATGTGACCGTCAGGGAAGACTGAATCAAGCTGACTGGATGCCATCGGACTGGAAGACATGGAAATTGGAGTAAGATTTGAGAAAAATACAGGAATTTTGAGAAAAATGCAGGCAGGATAAAAATAAAGCAGGAAATTCGAGATCCAGAAGACAGGAAAGATGGGAAATCACCCGGAGTTTTGAAGAAAATGGAGGAATTTTATGAAAATCGTCCAGGGTTTAATGAAATATAAGGAAGTACTTTATAAAATGAAGTGTTTTGAAAATCGTCCAGGATTTAAAACATAGACAATACATGGACATGGACTGGGGAATTTTGAAAAATCGTTCAGTATTTTTAGAAAATATGACTATAACATATTCAATCACATTCTGCACAAACAAGTATGCACATACAGCATTCCCTAAAAGTTGACTTTAGATGCACAAATTTTGAAATGGCTGTGAAACCTTAATCCTAACTCTAAGGTTCAGATCATCTGTGTCCAATCCAGTTATGCCTATATACTCGAGCCAAGGCTCAATGTACGTGGCATAAAATCAATTTCTCCGGTTCTAGGTTCAAGTTTTCCAACATCCTTGAGCACCTGCCGATATACGTTGGACTATGGCCCTTGGTACGTGGTAGGGGGGGTTTCACCCAAATAAGTGGCCCAGTTGTGAGGCTCTGTCCCGAACTATTGTTCTGGAAGAGAGCCCAGCAACGTGAAGACCGGGACAATATAGGTGGGGTGGTTTTTGAAAACATGATCACATGCAATCAAATCAGAAGGCTTTAAAACCTAAAGAGATAGAGATTTTGAAAATTTTGAAGGAGCAAACATTGTTTTCAATCAAGCCTAGATTGAGGAGGGTTGTATTAGACCTAAGTCTGTGTGAGCATGAAAATTTCCTCCTCAATATGGTCCTACCAAACCATACCTAGTCTATATGCATTCCATGTCAGCTAGGTTCAAGTCTAGGCTCCTAGGTTCACATGATATCATAAAGCAAAGCTGACATTCCATGGAAATCGATTTTGACAATTTGAACTAAGTAGAGCATTAGATTGATCAGGCAAAGACAGGTCCCATCACGGTCGCCAAACCTGTTATCATCACAAAATTTTTAACTTTTGCAAGTCAAACCGACCTTTGAAAAAGATTTTGAAAATAACTCGCCTCCGTTTTAAAATGCGGGAAAATTCCGTAGAATGGGACTCGCCTGTCGGTACGAGGTTCAACCGTTCCTGCCACCTTTAACAAGGGTAATTGAACCAAGGATCAATCTTATGCTCTACTCTATTCAACTTGTCTAAATCATATTCTAATTTCTAAATGCACATAGAATCAGGCATGTGCTATGAATTTTCAGAAAAATGCACATTTGAAAACATGATGTTTGCTTTGAATGATTGAAATATAAAATGTAAATCTTGGAAAATCGTGAATTGGGATTTCAAATATACTTCTGAAAGAAATAAAAATCGATTTTGAGGAATCCTTGACATTTGGTGAAAATCGATTCTGATAGACTTGGTTTCTCTGAATTCAAACTTGGAAATTGAAATTCTAACTTAGAAATTTTGAATTTGGAACTTGGGAAATACTTGAAATATCCTTTGAAATTCAATGTCTTTGGGAAAATCGATTTTGCTATAAGACTTAGGAGATTTTGAGAAAATGAACTTCTTTAAATTGAGATTGGAATTGGCAAATGCATGAAATGAATGAATATGGATTTAAGGAATTGAGAAATACTTTTTGTATTTTTGAGAAATGCAGTGCATTTTGAAGTTAGCCTAAGAGTGTAGGCTGAATGTGGCTAATGTGAAGATCATAAATCTAAGTATCATTCGTATTCTGACTATGGCCATAAATACAAATTCCACCAAGTTTATAAACTTCATAGAAGCTAGTGCATGTGCCATTCGTGTAGACCATGGTGAATTTGTAAAAATATGCATGAATCATCATCCATCACACATTAAAATTATAAAAATAAGCTATATGCAATGCAACCTAAGCTAAGCAGGAAATGTAAATTCTTATTCCAAAGTTTAATTACAAATTACATCACTATTGAAATTTAAATACATGAAAAATAAAGTCTTCAATGTACCTGCAAAACTAGAAAACTTGGTTAATGAAAATATGTTGGCTTTTCTAGATTTATCCAACAATATCAGGAAATTGTGGGATTTTGCTAGATATAAGCCTTTTTGCCATGATTCCCTTAAATCAAAATGATAAAGTATGAAATAAAATTGAATAAATAAGGAAGATAAAATATGAAATTTCGAAATTGGGGTCCAAATGACCAAAATACCCCTAATAACAAGACTATGGCCTTGAAATTAGGGTTTTTAGAAAGATATTTTGATAAAATGCAAATTTTGAAATTTGAATGGAATAAACTAAGATAAATATGATGTGACATGCTTAAAAATATGAAAATTAGGGTTAGGGATTTCGAAATTTAGGTCAAATGACCAAATTGCCACCGATAGCAAGACTATGGCCTTGAAATCAGGGTTTTTAGAAAGAGATTTTGGTAAAAATTAAGGTTTTATACACTAAATGAAATCAAATGAGCACAAAATTAAACCTAAAGCATCCTAATATGATTATGAACATGATTAAACCCTAAAAATATATGCCTATGCACGAAAATCCAACAATATCACAAAAACTGTGATTTTAGCAGTGTTTTTGGATCTTTCAGGAACCCGGTTTTGAATTTGCTCAATTCAGCCATCAAATGGATTCCAAAATCCATAAAAATTGGTACCTGCACTTGTTATAACCCTAATATTGAATTGGAATTATAAAAATAATTTTTTGACATTAAATTAATCAAAAAATTGCATTAAACCCTAAAATATGCTATTTTTGACCTAATTCATCAACAGTCTCAGTCCAAGACCTGCACCAGGGGTCAAATCTCTATAGAAATTTATGAAATTTTACATAGATTAATTAGAAAGAAAAACAGAGATTTCACAATTTACATATTGGAAAAATCATCTCCGGTTAGGGAGAAACCCTTCCGGCAATCTGAGCTAAAATATATCACTCTTAACAGGGATTAAAACAGCTATTCCAGATTGAAAATACAGACGTAAATAGCAATTCTAAACAAAAATCTCTGAAATTTTAGTGGTGAACAGTATACAAAAAAATAACAATACTCACTTTTTACAGATATAAAATCGGATCTGTGGTTTGGGATTTATGACTAACACAAGTCTGATTAGGGTTTTGGTAAACCCTAACGAGTTTTAAATTTAAAAACAGATTCTCTGAATAGGGAAAAATACTAAACAGTGATAAAAAAATCCGAACATTTCACAGCAGACATATCTATTCAATGTGAATCCATAGAACTTTACAGATCTAAAATCAGATATAAGATGAGAGAAATATCATCACAGCAAGTTACCTTCTTGATTTTAACCACGATTTTAAAGCTTTAAAAACCCGATTTGATGTCTGATTTTTTTTTACAAGGTTCCCGAGATCCAAAACCTCTGATTTTTCTACAGTAACTCAATAACTCATGCATGCATCACATATAAAAAAATCAGAAATAAACAATGAGTGATTCAATCCAAAATAACATCATCTTTACTGTTCTAAACCTAGAACACACAGAAATTTAAGAAACTTGAAAAACCATGCATTAACTAATGTAAATAAATAAAATAAACCATAAAACAGTAAAAAAAACTTATTTCTATGCTATAGAACGTAAAACAAACATGAATAAACCATAAAAATAAATTAAAAACAGGGAATCAATGGCTGAAATTTGATATCACCTTTAAAACATAGATTTAACCCATTAAAAAGGGTAAATCATTGTAAACACCCCAAATTTTCCACATCCATTCTCAAACAATCCTCCTCAGGCAGTGCCAACCCTATTAGGTAAGTGTAGGAGTCAAACCCCGAGTCAGTTTCAGAAAATCACCATTTTACCCATTTTCACTAGGAAAATTACCATTTTACTCCTAGGTCATCCCAGACCCTAGTCAGTTGGAGTCAACAAAGCTCACTGATCAGTTCAGAACATTTAGAATATCAGTCATTCCAAAGCTCATCTGAGCTCACAGTGAGAAGACCATTTTCATTTCTGACAATTCTTGCCAAAATGGGATCATTTCTTCAGAAATGAGCTTATTTCTCGCTCAAATCCAAGCCAATTGTCTCTGAGTCAGTCATTCATAGTCAGTTATACTCCCCAGAGTTTAACTTGAGCTTACCAGAAGTTCAAGCGCTCCAGTTTCAGTTCAAAACCATTTCCAAGTGTCCAGGAGCCCATTTTAGTCCATTTCAGCTCTTTCAACTGAAATTGAGTCGAGTTCAGCCAATTGAGCTAGTGTTCAAGCTTCGATTTTAGTTCACCTCAGTATTACTGACCTTTGTTTCAGCTCAAACCCAGTTCAGGTTCGTAATTCACTTCATTCCAATGACCATTCCATACCATTCCATACCATTTCTCTAAAAATGGCAGTTTTTCTTGAAAATTCAGTTGGAAAGGTCAGTTGAGTCAGTGTCCGGTGAGTTCATTTGAGTTCTGAAACTCTAAAACTCAGTTCATTTCAATTGAATCCAGCTCAAACCCTAATTTTCAGTGTTACTCTAGCTTGGTAGAGTTCAAAACCATTTCTTCAATCATTTTGCAAATTTTATCAGTTTTTATACTTTTTAAACTGGTACAGCTGCCAATCGGGGTCTAACATCTAAAATTCTCCATTCAGGGTCTGCATTTCGCATGTCATTTCTCATCATTTCATATCATTTCTTAGCATTTCATAACATTTCATCGCATTTCATTTCATTTTCGAAGTCCAAAACTCCAGTTTTATAAATTTCAATCCAGATTGAGTTTTAAAAGTTTTAAGAAATCAATTTCAAACCTCGGGTTTCCAAAATTGACATTTTCACCCCGGGAGTCTAAATTTGGAAATATTTTCTCAAGAAAAATAATCTGGATTTCTTTCAAAATCAAATTTTCAAATTTTACACTGGATTTGCTTCACAATGAGCTATTGAACTTCAGAATCTGAGCTCGTTTCAAAAACTGCCAAAAATAGCTCATTGTTTTGGAAATATTTTCTTGAGAAAAACAATCTAGATTTCTTCCAAAATCAAATTTTTAAATTCTATACTGGATTTGCTTGTCAACGAGCTATTAAACTTCAAAATCCGAGCTCGTTTCAAAAAATGCCAAAAATAGCTCATTTCGTTTGAAAATATTTTCTCGAGAAAAACAATCTGGATTTCTTTTAAAATCAAATTTTCAAATTCTACACTGGATTTGCTTCGCAATGAGCTATTGAACTTCAAAATTCGAGCTCATTTCAAAAACTACCAAAAATAGATTTGGAAGCATTTTCTCGAGAAAAATAATCTGGATTTCTTTCAAAATTATATTTTTAAATTCTACATTGGATTTGCTTCGCAATGGGGTATTGAACTTTAAAATCCGAGCTCGTTTCAAAAACTGCCAAAAATAGTTTGTTTCGTTTGAATTTTTTTTGAAAAGACTATTTTACCCCTCAAATCGCCAAAATGAATTTCAAAATCAAAATTTGGACCCGCTCTGAGATGGCCCATTCATTTGCATTTTTATTTTATTAAAAAAAAAAAAAAGATGCTTCTTTTTATTTGTTTATTTTTGTTTTTATTGATTTTTATTTTTTTTTTATTTTTTTATTTTAGAGAGGTGGGACCCACAAGGTGGTCGCCCAAACCTCCAGCCCCTCTATTTCTCCATTTCCTTTCTCTCCTCCTCTCCTTTCCCTTTCCTCCTTCCTTTCTTTCCTTCTTTCTTTTCTTTCTTTCTTCTTCCTTTTTCTTTTCTTTCTTTCTTTCTTTATTTCCTCCTTTCTTTCCTCTCCTAGCCATTCACGTACATGGGATTCATAGAATATCTTTAGAAACTTAGGTTTTGATTTTCATCAAAACCTAAGTTAGGATAAAAGCTAAAAGAAAAAGAGACGGCTGCTATCTAGCCCCATTGAACGTCTCTCTCTCTCTCTCTCTCTCTCTTGGTTTCCATTACACAACTTCTCACCTCTCTACAGCAGCTTCTCCTTCACCACCTCTTCTGGCAGCAGCAGCACACCATCTCACCAGCTTGCAGCTCTTCTTCAGCCACCAGAGGGGAGCACCAGCCAACAACCACTCCTCTCACTCAACTTCTCCCTTGCAGCCACTTGCAGCAGTCAACCCACTCCATCAAGTTTCCAGTTGGAGCCTCCTCCACCTCCAGCTCTGTAGCAAATACTTCCAGCCATTAAGACCACCACCAAGCTTCCCCATCTCCAGCCATTAAGACCACCCCCAAGCTCTCTGCTCCAGCCAACAACCACCAGCCGGTTCAAGCTCCAGCCGACGCCCCCTTTTGAAGCCTCCATCCCTTGAAGTCCAGCCGACGCACCTTTGAAGCATACATCCCTTCAGGTCCAGCTTTCTTCACAACCGGTTCAACTAGCACGGCTCCTTCAATCTTCTAACAGCCACATCAAAGTGCAGCCCTCTTTCACCAAGGCAGCCACATCCTCAAGCTTTAGTTCCAGCCGGTGCAAGCACAACCCAAGGTAGATCATTTTTTTTTTCCTTTTTTTTTTATATTCCTTCTTTTCATAAAAATATCATTGTGAACCCAGTCCCAAGCTGGATTCACATGTTTGATTTTATTTCATAAACCTATGCTTTTGATTTGGTTGTTAAGGCTGCATAAAGGAAAAGATTCGTCCGATGCATGGATCGGATCATTCCTTCCACAGCTAAAAAAAAAAAAACTATGATTCATATGCCCTGTTCATTTTTTTTTTTTTTAATGTTCTCATATAGGTAACGTGTGCTAGGGATCATACGTTTTGCATTTAGTTGTTCGACATTAATTCTAATAGTTTAATTAACATATGCTTTTCAGTTCGTAAAGGCTGATTTGGGTGTCCAGTCCAATTATGATTTCATGCTCAAATTTTTGTTTAAAATTTCTGAGTTTTTCGTTATAGATGCATATATGTGTTTGTGATTCTCTGTAAAAAACACAGATTGATTTGAATTATGCAACTTCATTTCAAAAATCAAATCCCAATTCGGGTTTTGAACTTCTGTGAATTTTCAATTTCTGCTTTAGCAGAAAAGAACCTCTGGCACTACCCTCGTGGGAGATCCGGATCGTCCTACAAAAATCATAGTAGATTCATCATTGAATCTACTAATGATCTGGAAATTTTTAGGTTTTTCCAAGTAGTTTTGACCTCTATAAAAAATCGGATTTTACAGCTCCCTGGGAAAATCTCAATTTTCCTTTGTCAGGGTATAGACAGACCCTAATGCATCAAGTCCGCCAAATCTGTAACCTGTCTGCAAAAACTTTCAACATGAAAGTTTTTTCTAACATAATGTTCTGCAATTTCCCAAAATTTGGGAATTTGTGGATCTGTTTCATTATTTTTACCGGATTTTCTCTTTCTGTCTAACAGAATCCATAGTCCAGAAATTCTAGAGATTTAGGTCTCTGATAACAGTGTAGCTTTTTCCAAACCGTAACCCTAATCCTAATAGTGTCAAAATATCAAATCTTTCTCTGTTTGTCGGGGACATTTTCCCACAATTTCAGCCATTTTCCCATCGGTCTGCTATTTTTCCCATATTTTCTACCAAAACCTATCTGTTTCCTTCATTTACTAGAGTCGCCAGATTTCGATCCGACTTGCCGGAGTGGTACAGCTCCGACCATAGGTCAAAACCAGAAAGTGTCAAAGGAACAAATCCTTGTCTTACTGTCCTCTGTCATCCCATAAAATTTGGGAAATTTTTATGGAAGTTTGATATCCTAAATTCCCTTTAGAATCAATATTTTTGGCAAAAATCATGAAATTTAGGGTTTTTATTTGAATTTCCATATTTAAAAAATACAAAAAAATTAGATTTTCGTGCTTCATTCTGTTTTTAGGGTTATTTTAGGTGTCCATGCCAAATTTGGTTTAATTCCAAGTTCATTTGCTCCATGTGTTAGTTTATCTTTAAATTCAGAAGCGAAAATCAGGTTAAATTTGATATTTATGATATTTTCGCCATTTTAGGGTTTTTATCATGTACATAAGCATGTAGAATCATATTAGAGTTAATTTTAATCTCATTTGCATTTCATATTTTTCCATTTTGCAAAATTTATTTCAGAAAACCCTGGTTTCAAGGCCATAGTCTTGTTATCGGAGGTATTTTGGTCATTTTGACCTAAATTTCGAAATTTCAATTTCTAGTTCTCCAAAATTTCATGCATATCATCATATTTCATCATATTATGTTTGATTTATTTCATTTGATTTTCAAATTTCCAAAATTTATAAAAATTCTTTTAGAAAACCCTGATTTCAAGGTCATCAGGGGTATTTTGGTCATTTTGACCCCAATTTCGAATTTTCAAGTTTATTTTCGAAATTTATTCATTATTCATCATGTTTATATCAAAGGGGGTATGATTTTGGGTTTATATCTGAATAATATCCGATAATTTCCCATATTTTCGGATAAATTCAGAAAAACCTACATTTTTGTGCTAACCTTGTTTTCTACTTTTGCAGGAACATTCAAGAAGAAGACTTAGATTTTATTTTTTTTATTTCAATTCAATGTAATCTCAAATGTAATAATTTGGAATAAGAGTTACTTTTCTGCTTAGAATAGGGCTGCATTGCATATAGTTTAATTTATGCAAATTTCGATATTTGATGTATGATTCATGTGCATTTATTTCAAATCCACTATGGTTTACACGAATGGCACGTGCACAAGCTTTTATGGAGTTTATAAACTCGGTGGGATTCGTATTTATGGCCATAGTCAGAATACGAAGAAAACCAAGATTTATGATCTTTATATCAGCCACATTCAGCCTACACTCTTAGGCTAACTTCAAAAATGCACTGCATTTCTCAAAGTTTCAAAAGGATTTCCCAATTCCTCAATGAAATTCCCTTTTCAAATTCATATTCATTCATTCATATCATTCAAATTGCATTATTTTCAAACTCATTTTCCAATTTCAATTTCAGAAAATTCAATTTTCTCAAGAATTTCCAAGTCTTTCTCAGGATCTGATTTTCTCAAAATCCTAAGTTTTCAAATGACATTTCAAAGCATTTCCCAAGTTCAAATCAAGATTTTCCTATGTTTTCAAATTCTTAAATTTCAAAATCCCAAGTTTTCAGAAATCGATTTTCTCATATTTTCCAGTTTTCCTGAGAATTCATTTTCCATTTCAAAAGTCATTTTCCAATAAATTTCTTAGATTTTCTCAAGATTCTCAAATCCATTTTCTTATAAAAGCAATTCCAAGTTTCCAATCTCAAAACCAATTTTCTCAGATTTTCAAGTTTTCCTGAGAAATCACTTTTCATTGCAAATTTCTGATTTCCAATGAAATTCAATGATTTTCCCAAAAACTCCAATTTCAAGCACTTTTCCAATCATTTTCCAAATGCATTTCAATTTTTCAAAGCAAACATCATAGTTTCTCAAACTTGCATTTTTCAAAATTCCATAGCACAAGCCTGATTCTTTGTGCATTCTAGGAAAAATAGAGCATAATTTAGATATTTGAGTCAAGTTAAAGCACATAATTGGTCCTTGGTTCAATTACCCCTGGTAAAGGCGCCAGGAACGGTTGAACCTCGTACCGACAGGCGGATCCCATTCCATGGAATTTTCCCGCAAATTTTCAAAACGGAGGCGAGTAATTTTCAAAACCAATTTCAAAACTTTGGTCGAGTTTGACTCGCGAAATTCGTTTCTCTCTCGCAAGGGAGGGGAAAAATTTTGCGATGATAACAGGTTTGGCGACCGTGATGGGACCTGTCCTCGCCTGATCAATTATGTGCTTTAACTTAGCCCAATTGTCAAAATTATGTTCTATGAAATGTCAGCTTTAATTTCTGATATCATGTGAACCTAGGAGCCTAGACTTGAACCCAGCTGACATGGATCGCATATAGACTAGGCATGGTTTGGTAGGACCATATTGAGGAGAATTATGCATGCTCACTTAGACTTAGGTCTGAAATACAACACTCCTCAATCTAGGACTTGTATGAAAACAATGTTTGCTTCTTCAAAAAAATTTCAAAATTCTATCTCTTTAGGACTTAGAGCCCTCTGTTTGCCTGCATGTGATCATATTTCAAAAACCACCCCACCTATGTCTACCCGGTCTTCACGTTGCTGGGCTCTCTTCCAGAACCATAGTTCGGGACAGAGCCTCACAACTGGGCCACTTATTTGGGCTAACGCCCCCCTGCCACGTACCAAGGGCCATAGTCCAACGTATATCGACAGGCGCTCAAGGATGTTGGGAAAACACAAGCCTAGACCCGGAGATGAGTTTTATGCCACGTACATCAAGCCTCGGCTCGAGTATATCGACATAGCATGATTGGACACAGTTGATCTGAGCCTAGAGTCAGGATTAGGGTCCTAAAGCTCTTTCAAAATCAATGCATTTAGAGTTGGCTTCTTAGGGATTGCTGTATGTGCATAATTGTTTGTAATTGAATATATGATATTCATTTTCGCCTTATTTTCTCATATTTTTCCCAATTTTTCCAAAATACCGAACAATTTTCCAAAATACCTCATTTTTCATATTTTATGAAATATCTCCTTTTTCTCAAAAACCCTGGACAATTTTTCCAAATTATCCACCTTTTCTTCAAAACTCCAGGAGATTTTCCATTCTTTCGTTCCTCTGGACTTCGAATTTCCAGCTTTCATTTTATCCTGCCTGCAATTTTAAAAATTTCTTATATTTTTCCAAAGTCTAATTCCAGTCTTCTTGTCTTTTAGTCCGATGGCATCCAGTCAGCTCGATTCTATTTTTCCTGAGGGTCACATCTCCTATGAGGTGCGACAAAGTCTTCCTGAGCATCGATCTCTTAGCACCGGACCCTTCTTCCCCCGGTGGTACTATGTCTGGTTCAAAAATTTCTCTCGTATGTTTCCGGACCACTTGAGCGACTGTGGGTTGGAATTGGCATCTGCAGTGGGAAAGTTGACAGTCAACGACAATCTGATTCATGCACTGGCAGAGCGGTGGAATCCGCGCACTTGCACTTTCTGGTTCCTGTGGGGCGAGATGACACTACTGATGGATGAATTTTCAGAAATTATGGGACTGCCTGAGCCAGCCGGTCAGCCTGGAGATCCGTTAGAGCAGCAGTTTCTGATCAATGTCAAGGGTCTGGACCCCAAAGATGCCGTAGCTCGCATGACAGGGCGCAAGTCTTGGCCACTGATTGAAGAAAATGGGAATGAATACGTGAGTCTGATCGAGATCTACCGACAGTATGGAGAATTCGCAGAAGTCAGCTTGTTGTCCAGGACAGCTCGAGAGAGAATTCAGCATGCGATGGTTTTGTGTACTGTGGGACTTGCTTTCTTTCCAGATGGACAAAATTATGTGGATGTCAGAATAGTTCAACTTTTGAGAAGATGGGGAAGTCGACAGACCAGCCGTCTCTCGATAGCCATGGCCGCGCTTGCTTTTCTATACAGAGGACTGACCCGCTTCACACTTGGAGAGTCCATCTTAGTCGAGGGATGTACTTATGCTCTTCAATCTTGGTTCCTTCAGCATGTACCAACCAGAGCTAGTTCATTCAGATACAACGGTAAGGAGCTCCTTCCAGTTGCGCGGTACCGATTCCTGATCGACTATCTGCAGGAAGAAGAAGTGGTGTGGGACTATTTTGATCGAGAATTATCGCCTCCCAGATACACCTATGCATATGGCAAGAGATTCAAGTTGCTTGGTCCATTCTTCTGTGCTTACTATCATCCGGAGCGGTGTGTTCGACAGTTTTCTCAGAGACAGAAGCACATAGAGATGTGACTGCTATCAGGAGTCGTGCCAGAGTTCGACCTTACATCAGCACAGTGGTCCGGAACATACCATTCTGCCAGATATGGCTGGGACTCTTTTGTTACTCTTCCGCTTTTTCCCGGTCCTCGTGTCTCTGCTAGTTATAAAGAGTGGTGGCAAATTGTCTGTCCGCCCCCTCTTTCTCAAGTTTATTATTGATGCAATCATGTTTTCTTTCAATAAATAAAAATCTTGCAAATTCTTCAATTCTTGGTTTGACGACCTCGCCTAGGTAACAAAGCTTAATTTTCAGTTGTTTATTTTCTTTGTAAAGGAATGACAACGCAATTGTCGTAATCCCAGCGACGACTCAATCCCTAGTAATGGGATATTCTTTCAAATTGTCTACCAAAATTCTCAGCGAATATTTTCTTCCAATCAAAATCTCTCTCAAAAGCCTAACCATCGATTTTGCCCTGCAGAGAGCATTCGTGACAGTCAATGGTTCAAACAAGGTCAGGGAAGAAGACTACACCAGTCGAGGGAATCGCATATTCAACAGCCTCAGACGAAGAAATGGATTCCCCGCGCTCAGGCAAAAATCAGGGACAACAGGTTGAGGATGACATTGATCCTCAAATGTATGCCATGTTTAAGAAGATGATGACTAAGATGCTGGCAGAACAAGCTGAAGCCAGTACAGAGAAAGCACAGGTGAAGCAAAAGACAAAAGGCCGGGCAGTCAAGAAAGCCTTGAAGATATCCAAGAAGCCTGCCCAGCATGTTGATGCAACTGATGAAGAGGAATCAGTGGAAGATTCAGATGAAGAGTTTGAGACCCATCAGGCATTCCGCAAGTCTACCCAGGGGCAGGTGTCAGCCCACAAATTCAAAGAGCAGTCTCTCAATGACTCTAACCAGCCGCAGTTCAAAGATGTGGTCAGAATGCTTCGAGACCTGCAGGCCCGCGACAAGGGAAAGAAAGTCTTCACCAGCGAAGACTTCTATGATGGTTTGGATGGGGACGACAATCTCGAGAATCTCCCCAGAAAGTTTATCAAATTCGATGGTTCTGGCGATCCTAAAGCTCATCTCGCCATGTTCTTCGCTGAATGCTCCAGATTCAAACGAGACAACCGTGCACTTTTCCTATGTTTCCCTCGCAGTCTGGAGGGAACCACAGCTAAATGGTACTCGGAGCATGTAAATCCAATTGAGTTGAAGGAATTTGACAAAGTGGTAAACATGTTCATTGAGCGATTTCTCTTCAATGCTGAGGCACTTTCCACCCTCAGCCATCTTTGCGGCCTTAAACAGAGAGAAAATGAGAAGGCCAGAGATTTTATCCACCGATGGAGGTCAGCTTGCAACAAGATGAGGGACCCCATATCAGAGGGACATGCTTTGTCCCTAATTCTGAGTAACTTCTCACAGCCTCTAAGAGGTCTCATCTCTACTGCACCATCAAGGACATTCATTGAACTGACAGAGTGAGTTGAATGGCTCGAGTTGAGCATGGAAAATGGTTTCTACGAAGGCTTCACTTTCACCAAGAACAACGGCCAGAATGAGCAGAAGAAGAAAACTCACTTCACTCATTCTGTCAGAAATAATAATTGGAACCACTATAAGGGGCAGAACAAAGATTTTTGTTATGGGGCAGAAAGTTCCAACAAGAACGATCAGAAAGGCAAGTCAGTGCCTCAATACAATAAGCCACTTCAATTAGAACAGGGACCGAAGCCCCGAGAAAAAGTAAAGCATGAAGGGTGGAGTTATGACAGGAAATTCACTCCACTAGACCAATCCCTCGAGACTGTGCTCGAGTATATGTTGACCAAGGAGATGGTCAAACTGCCTAGGTTGGTTGATCCCCCTATTCCTATGGGGAAATTCAAAGATCAATTTTGTAAATTTCACAGAACAGTGGGGCACAATACTGAGAATTGCTTCGTTCTCAAGAATATTGTTCAGGATCTCATCGACAAGAATCTTCTGGTAGAGGGTGCCGAAGATGAAAATATGGATATTCTAAAGAAACCCTTTCCCCATCATTCTACGACAGTCGTCTCTAAACAGCCTTTTCAGCCGCAGGAGCATATTAGGCCATGCTCTAAAAGGGATATGCAAGTCCAACATCAGGTCCTTGGAGCAGAAGAACCAGTGGAAGGGAGCCGGATCACAGACCAAGATTCTCGTGTGTACCAGTGAAAAGCATCCCAGTGGAGATGAGTCCACATTGCCTGCAAAAAAGCAAAAGCGTCAAGAAGACTACAAAAATCGCCAGCAACGGAGTCGATCTCGACAACCAAATGTCCAACGAAAGTGTAGACGGTGCAACAAGGATCATGCTTTTGGAATTTGCCCTCTGTATGACGGCAAGTGTTTCAAGTGTGAACAACCTGGGCATATTGCTAAGTTTTGTCCGAAGAGGTCTCTTGCAGATCATGCTTATGCGGATTAGACACCATCGACAGAAGAGGACATGATGATGAACGAGGAAGTTGTCAAGATCGTGAATCATCGAGATCAAAGTTTTGCGTACCGAGACCATTCTGTTGGTCAAGGTGTGTTGGTGACTCCATGGCATCGAAGAATGCTCATGGGAGGCTGAAGCGTGTATGAGGGAAGACTATCCCGACTTTTGTGCTTCTGATTTCGTGGACGAAATCCTTTTTAAGGAGGGAAGGATGTAAGACCCATGATATTTTTGAGAAATTTGATATGAAATATGCTTTCAGTATTGGTCATTTCGGGTTTTCCCGCGAGAATTTCTCGTAATTATGCATATAGAGCTATACGAGGTCTTAAATAACATGTTTTTTTTTTCTCGAAGCGATTAAGGACAACCCTGGCGAATTAAGGTCCGATATTCCTAAATTAGATTTATTATTAGACTTACCTCAAATTTGGAACCTAAACGAGGATATTACCTCATTATTTTATGTAATTGGCAAAAAAGGGGTATATCGGTAAATACGAGTCGGATCGAGGCCCGGATTCATTGAAACTGGAGATCTAAATACGTAATATTGAAATTTAGGTCTTAAAACTATGAAATATAATTTGGAAATAAAGCATTTAAATTATTTAAATCTAACTTTTAAATAAGAAAGCAATTAGGGGTTTAAATAACTAAATAGCAATTTTTATAAAACCTAATTGAGGTTTTTCAAAAAGTTTAAAGGAGAGCTTGTTCTTGGCATTATTAGAGAATGCTTAGCATGGGGCCCACCTCAACCATGCTACTTAAAAAGAATTTCAAAAAAATGCACTTTGTAAAGTGCTTTTGAAAAGTTTGCAAAAAAAACAAAATTTGGGTCTTATTTTGGAAAAAGAGGAAGAGGTTGGCTAAAAAGCCAACGTCTTTTCCATGTGGCTGGGCACCCCTTAGGGGGTAGCCTTGAGCTGCATTTAATGAACTCAAAAAAAAAATAGTAAGAAAGTTCAAAAAAAAAAAAAAAGTAGAAGTCGATTTTTTTGTTTGGTGGGCTTGCTACTTTGGCAAGTCAAGGTCAACCTCCCCTAAATCAAGGAGGATTTAGGGGAGAGTTGATGGGGGGTGGTTGGGGCCAGACCTTGACCCCTTGACTATAGGCCCTAGGGGAGGAGTAGGAAGGGGCGTGAGCTGTGGTCACCCTCCATCCCTTCCCTTTTCAATCTTAGCCATCCAAGACGGCTTTATCTTGAGAAAGGAAAAAGGGGGTCCAACGGCTGACCCTCTTCTTCCATTTTTTTTTTTTTCTTCTTCTTCTTCTTCCCTTTTTCTGTTCTTTTTCTTCTTAGTGGGGCTGTGCTGTCTGTGTAAGAGTGGCTCAGCCCCAGCTGAAGGAAAACCTCCATCGTCTTCCTCAATGTGAGTAAAGCCCTCCTTACGTTTCCTTTCTTTGGTAAAATGTGAATGGTTTAGGCATGGAATCCGGTTTGCACTTGCGAAGTGCAAACCGATCTATGGTGATTTCATGCCATGGTTGTGCTAAGCAAGCACTAGGCTTGCATTTGAAGCCATATGATATGCAAAAGAAATTTTTTTTATGGGTTGCCCTTGAAAACGTAACTAGTTGATTGATTTCGTTTCTCGTTTTTACGAGTTGTCAAAGAACCCTCCGGTAAAATGAGCGTATCTCCCTGGATACGCATCGAATCGGAGAGTTGAGCATTTCGGAAAGCTCAGACATAGCTACACAACTTTTTAGTTGTCAACTTTTCCTGTTTCGTCTTGCAAAGCTGACGAAAATCCACGTTATTGGCTGACACGTTTTTTCGTTAGTAACCCAGGAGCGTTCCAAGTGATGCCTGGTTTTTCTGCAATAATTTCTGGACCGTATATCGGAATGTGGATTTCTTGAATTCTGTAGAAAGCTAACGAAATTGTCTACGAATCTTGTGTTTAAAACTCTTGCCGGAAATGCCTATAAATGGTCGAAAATGGCAGTCTTTTGACTGCAATATTAGAAAAATATATATATACATATATACATAAGTATGTAGTTTTTTTTAGTTTTTGGTGATTTTTGTCCTTCCTTTGCATGTTGGGACAGTACTACCTGTCCGGTTTGTACCCGTATGGGACAGACCTCACTAGGTGCACATTGGTCCGAGCACGAGCTCGACCAAGTGCACCTAGCTGATCCTTTTGGCGCAGCTTATGGCTGTCGGGCGCTAGGCGCCCTACTTCGCTTGGCGCATCCTTGGCAGGCTGTGGGCTGGACCTGGTCTGAGCCCTTTTTGGGTCAGACCACGGGTGCAGGCCCTCCGACAGGTCTCTCACCTGTGCTTGACCCAGTTGGGTCTGGACCCACTGGGTCAAGACTATTGTTCGGTGGGCGCCACCCAAATCTGGTGTGGGCGCCCCCTTTCTGTTGGGTGCACCTTTGGTGCGGGTGTGAGCTCAACCAGCGCCCTGGTCCGAGCCCACCTTTGGGTCAGACCAAGGGCTTCCTTGTGACCCAGTTGGGTCTGGTCACGGTTGGACCAGACCCGCTGCGTGGTCTTGGCAGGCCCAATTGGGCCTAGCCTTGTCGAGCCACCGTGGGGCTCTCCTTTCGTTTAGCCGGGTGCAGATGCACCCGGGAGAGCATGGTGTTGGCCTTCAGGCCAGTGCTGCAGCCTGGCAGCACTTGGTCTGCACATGAGGTGCAGACCAAGGTCGATGTAGATCTGGCGGCCCTGTTGCAGCAGGCCCTACCCGAGCCTCGCTCATCTTTTCCCTGTTTGGCAACAAGTTGGTGCCAAGTGCTCAGGCACCCGGCAACTCCGTTGCCACTCGAGTAGCTCTGAGATGGACCCCGGCTCCTGGTTGGAGCTGTTTGCGGACTCGAAACGAGTCCCCATGTTACCCATGGAGTTCTCGCGGAAGTCCACCGGTGGCGACAATTGTCTCCCTTGTTGCCGCCGGCCTACAAGCAGAGATTTGCTTGTTAAGCGAGAATGTTCGCTTCTAAGCAATGAAGCCGTTGCAGCCTCGGGCTTTTGTTGCTCATGCTCCGTTGTCCCATCGTGGAAGCAAGATGGTTAAGCTCGCGACTGGCGTCGCGTCACACACTTGCGTGTGTTTGTCCGTTTCGTTGGACCTTTCTGGAAGATAGCCTTGTCTGTGCCCCATCATGTGGGCAGAGCGCGACCATGCCTTGAGGATTGATGATGTGTTTCCTATACGAACGAAATTAGGTTGAGTCTCATTTTCCACACTCGCAAGTATCAATTTGTGAGGGTCCTTTGTGGAAGGCTTCGCTACGCGAGCTTTGCTGCGATACGTCGGTTGGAGTACGTGTATTTGGAAAAAAAATATATATATATGTAGTCCAGGCTCTGGACGCTCTTCGCATATACAATGGCTACCGTATATGCATTTTGAACCTTGTACCGCTCAAAAATAGCGAGTTGTGTCGTTTTAAGAATATATTTGTTTGTATCGTTGCCTCGGCTCGATACCTGTGCGATTGATTTTGACTTTATAACCTTTCTTGTTTCGCACGTGGGCGTTGGCACATCTTGATCGTAGGTTACTGAATGCGGGTAGTCGAGTGTTACTTGTTGATTCATGTTCATATGTGATGATTGCTTTACGCACAAGAGGCGTGCTTCACACTCGACGTGTCATACACTTAGAGAATCGAACACCATCTGAGTATTAACACAGTTTGACCCGTTGAGGTTTGGGACTCGATTGGAGTCTTTGGGTAGTGGCCCACGATCGTGAGAGAGCTCACGTACTGTGATACCCTAGAATGGAAATGGTAGTGATGTGAGATCGCTTTCACCAGCAACGTTCTCTTCTTGGGTCGGGTGAAGCCGAGCACGTGGGTGACATGGCTAAGACCTCACTTCGTACCCCACGGGGATAGCGAGGCATTTGAAAAGTTCAAATTCGTGCAAGAAGGCACGGGTTGGGTACGCTTGTATTGTTATAATTGTAAATATCGAAATACGATCACTTGTTACTGCTGGGTGGAATGCCACTTAGCCCTTGCAGGTGTTCACACATGACTAGGAGTGAGATATGTAAATATTAACATTTACGGTTGATGGTTGGGCAATTATACCTTGCAGTTATCGACATGTATGTCATATGGATTGTATGCGACGTCAGTACGCGTACGTATGCGGTGATTCACCCTTGGCATTGAGCTAATGCTTGTCACATCTCTGAGTGTCATATATGGTTATCGCCGCGTTGGCAAGGCCCTTTACTATGCTAGTAGTGCTGGAGCACGTAAATGTCTGAGTGTGATCTCGACATTTCTGCTCGTGTTGCCCTGCAGGGAACACCAGGCCGGATGGGCCTAAGTACCTTGGAAGGAGGAATTGTGACTGGATACGCATAATTATGCCTAATTGTGGTTTGGTGTACACGATAATTTTCATCATCGTAATGGCTCCTTTAATTAAGTACTTTACTGCTTAAATGTCCGATTAGTTTTGTATGCATTTTCTTTGGGCACACGACTTACCTCATGATCCGTCCCGTAAGTACAAAAGGGACTTGTTACGTATTTTAGAAATATATGCTTGTTTTGAGACGGGTTTTTAGAGGTGATGAACTCCGTGACAAGTTCTTGTGGGTGATAGACCCATCTTGTGAGTTGAGCTCACCTGTGCTGAGGATGTGTGGTTACACGTATTTTTCCATATAGTATATCCCGTGTGCCTTGGATATATAATTAATGAACATTCATTGTTGCCCTGGAATGCGAATGCTAATCGTTTGGTCATGATAGCGCTGCTCATTCTTGTTTCGTGATGCTAGAGTTGTAGCTTCCTTGCTTACTCGCTTAGATGGTTTCCGTCACTGTCTATGTTGTTCGTGTTCGACACTGTCACTTATCACTTAGCAGTATTCGCTACCTTGCTTACTTACTCAGATATTTGACGTTACTGTCTAGATGTTTTAAGGCTTGACTTTGTCGCTCATCACTTAGTATTATTTTTACTTCACTACTCGTGCTAGTATCGTTCTTGCGCTTGTCTCGTGCTTGGTTCCTTAGTTGCTTGTTGTTCAGCAGTTGTTTGGCTCAGCCCTTTTGTTTTGCTTAGTTCCCTCGTCTCATTGTTCAGTAGTTGCGTGTTTTGTTTTTCCTTGTTCAGTTCGTTGTAGTAGTTGTACTTGCTACTTTCACTGTTGCTTAGACTTGTAACACGTACACTTGCTTGACACACGCACTTGTACTTTGGTTTAAATGTCTCTAACTGTTCCATCATGTTAGCAGTAGTCTGTTACTTGTAGTTTTCAAGCATGACATATCTGTATCCTGTTTCATGCTTTATACCTTATGCATTTCCTTAGAAATGATAAATGTATGGATGGTTTATCTCACCAGCTCGCAAGAGTACTGACCCCGTTTTATGGGGATACAGGTGTTTGGCTTCTAGTGGTGCGATGGAGCTCGATGTGCGGCGGAGGACTGAACCCACACTCTAGAACTTGAAGATCCTGGCAGTGGTCTTTGGAAAAAGGGAAATGATGTATATTGCTCACGTATCAATTTGTAATAAATAAAATGTTTCTTCTTGTTGTTTCTTCTTGTGACCCGCTCAGAATTTCCAACTGTTTTCCCTTGCCAGTTTTCCTTTTTTGCGCAATGCTTTCAAAAAAAAATTACTCTGAAAATTTAAGGATTTTCCAAGTTGGGATTTTGGGGCGTTACAGTTATACACCTGGATTTCACAGATCCAATGATCCTCCAGCCCAACCTGCTTATACTCAACCCCATTTTCAGGAGCCTTCGCATAGTCAGTCTTTCAAGGACAAGATGTTACAAGCATTTTCAGATATTAAGGCGAATTTGAGCTCACATACCCAGTCTATTGCAAAATTAGAAACGCAAATGGGGCAACTTGCAGAGGCACTTAGCAGGAGAAGTGAGGGGGCATTGCCTAGCCAGCCCATAGTTAACCCTAGGGGTAAAGAACCTCTGCAGAGTTTGCATATGACAGATACACATCAAGAGCAGGCTCAAGCAGTAGTAAACCTTAGAAGTGGGAAGCAGTACCATTCGAGGGAGGCTGCAGAAAAAAGAGAGAAGATAAGAAGCAGCATGTCCCTAATGTTTTACCTCAGGAAAGCGAGAGGGTTCTTCCATTTGAGCCTTCCACAACCCATATTCCCAAAGCCCCCTTTCTTGAGGCGTTAGAGAAACCGAGAGCACTAGGTAAGTCGGGAGTAAACATGCAAGAGATGCTTGAGATATTCAAGCACGTTCATATAAACCTCCCCTTAGTAGATGTCATCCAGCAAGTCCCTGCATATGCAAAGTTCCTCAAAGAGCTTTGTACGCAGAAAAGGAAGTTGAGGTCCCATGCGCAGAAGAAAATATATTTGACTGAGCAGATAAGCGCAGTATTACAACACCAAACCCCACCTAAACTTAAGGACCCAGGGAAACCTATCATCTCATGTGTCATAGGAAACATCACTGTTGAGCGTGCTTTGCTTGACCTTGGGGCAAGTGTTAACATTTTGCCGGGTTTCTTCTATGACAAATTTGGATTGAAAGAGATGAAACCTACACCTATGACGCTTCAGCTTGCGGATAGATCGATTAAGATCCTGAGAGGGATACTTGAAGATGTTTTAGTCAAGGTGGAGGATTGTTATTTCCCTGTCGACTTCGTGATATTAGATATGGAGGGAGTTGATAGCATCAGACAGTCTCCTATTATTCTTGGTCGCCCTTTCCTAGCTACTGCCAATGCGTGCATTAATTGCCGCACTGGTGAGATGGATGTTTCATTTGGAAATAGGAAAATGAGGCTGAACATTTTTTGTGCATCGATGGAGTCTGACACTGAGGAAGCTTCTTTTGAGGTTGATATCATTCAGGATCTTATAGAAGCTGAGCATGCTTGGTTGTTGAGTGATCCACCTCAAGAGGAGGATGATGAATCATTCAAAGAGGATCGCCTTGATATGATAGATAGTGAAGCCGATAATGTCAGTTGGACTTGGCATTCTGAACCACTTCCAGAGTTAGCTGAGAAGCCCGCAAAGCCGTCGATAGAGAGTCCCCCAGAGTTGGAGTTGAAGCCTTTACCAGCTTCACTCAAGTATGTTTTTTTAGGAAAAGAGCAGACTCTCCCAGTTATTATTTCTGCAAACCTGACAGATTCACAGGAGCATCAGTTGTTACAGGTCTTGCATAAGCACAAGGAAGCTATTGGATGGTCTGTTGCGGATTTAAAGGGGATTGACCCCTCCTTTTGTATGCATCGGATCATTATGGATGAGGGAGCTAAACCCTCAAGAGAAGCACAAAGGAGACTAAGTCCTCACATGAAAGAAGTGGTGAAGAAGGAAGTAGTTAAATTGTTAGATGCTGGGATTATTTATCCCATCTCCGACAGTCAGTGGGTGAGTCCTACCCAGGTTGTTCCCAAAAAGTCTGGGCTCACTGTGGAGAAGAATGAGAAAGGAGAGAGCATTCCCATGAGGACTACTACGGGATGGCGAGTATGTATTGACTATAGGAAGTTGAACAGTGCAACTAGGAAGGATCATTTCCCGTTACCGTTCATCGACCAGATTTTAGAAAGACTTGCAGGCCAGCAATATTATTGCTTTTTAGATGGATATTCCGGATATAACCAGGTGGCCGTTCATCCCGAGGATCAGGAGAAGATGACATTTACCTATCCCTATGGTACATTTGCGTATAGGAGGATGCCGTTTGGGCTTTGTAATGCCCCGGCTACATTTCAGATGTGTATGATGGCGATTTTCTCCGACATGATGGATGATGTCCTTGAGATTTTCATGGACGATTTCTCGGTTTATGGCTCTTCTTTTGACGATTGTCTCCAAAAGTTATCTCGTGTACTTCAGCGCTGTAGGGAGACAAATCTAGTGCTTAGTTGGGAAAAGAGTCATTTCATGATACAACAAGGGATTGTTCTTGGACATATTGTGTCCGAGAGAGGTATTGAGGTCGATAAGGCCAAAGTGGAGACCATTGTCAGATTAGCTCCACCGACCTCTGTGAGGCAAGTGCGTTCATTTTTAGGGCATGCAGGTTTCTATAGACGGTTCATTAAAGATTTTAATCAGATTTCTAGACCGTTGTGTAACCTGTTGTCGAAAGACCAGTCGTTTGTGTTTGATGATGCCTGTCTGAAGGCATTTTTAGCCCTAAAGGAAGCACTGACCACTGCTCCTATTCTCAGATCGCCTGAGTGGTCAGTGCCATTTGAGATTATGTGTGACGCTTCAGATTACGCGGTTAGAGCAATTTTAGGTCAGAAGGTTGAGAAACGATCTCATGTTATTCATTATGCTAGTAGGACTCTTTCTGACACACAAATGCATTATACTACCACTGAGAAGGAGTTACTAGCCGTTGTATTTGCACTTGAGAAGTTTCGATCATATTTGTTAGGCTCCAAAGTTATCATTTACTCAGATCATGCTGCATTGAGATATTTGATGAGTAAAAAGGATGCTAAACCGCGTCTCATTCGTTGGATTCTTCTGTTACAAGAATTTGATCTCGAGATTCGAGATAAGAGTGGATGTAAGAATCTTGGAGCAGATCATCTGTCCAGACTGACTATAGATTCATCTATTGATCAAGGACAGATTGTTGATTCTTTTCCGGATGAGCAGTTATTTCATGTCAAGCGTTTACCCTGGTTCGCGGATATCATAAATTTCCTGGTTACTAGACAGTATCCTGCGCACTGGAACCGGAATGAGAGAGATAGATTTTTTTCGCAAGTGAAGCATTATTTTTGGGAGGAACCAGAATTATTTAGATCATGCCCGGACCAGATGATTCGGAGATGTGTGCCCGAAGAAGAGTATCATTCCATTTTATCTTTTTGTCATTCTTTAGCTTGTGGGGGTCATTTTTCTAGTCGGAAGACCGCTGGAAAGGTCCTTCAGTCTGGATTTTGGTGGCCCACACTTCATAGAGATGCTCACAAATTCTGTAGGAAGTGTTTGCGATGTCAGCAAACAGGTCGCATTACCAAGCGCGACATGATGCCTCTTTTACCTATTCTGATTGTGGAGATTTTTGATGTTTGGGGCATTGATTTCATGGGTCCTTTTCCGCCATCGTTTGGATTTACATATATTTTAGTGGCGGTTGATTATGTTTCAAAATGGGTCGAGGCTGTGGCCACCCAGACCAATGATCATAAAGAGGTGCTTCGATTTATCAAGCACAACATTTTTAGTCGGTTCGGAGTTCCTAGAGCGATCATCAGTGATGGTGGTACGCACTTTCGTAATGTGCAGGTAGCTTCCTTACTTAGGAAATATTTTGTGCATCATCAGATTGCTACACCTTACCACCCACAAACCAGTGGCCAAGTTGAGGTCTCTAACAAGGAGATAAAGAGGATTCTTGAAAAGACAGTCAGACCAGATCGCAAGGATTGGTCTCAGCGCCTTGATGATGCCTTGTGGGCTTATAGAACTGCTTTTAAGACCCCGATTGGTATGTCACCGTTTCGATTAGTTTTCGGGAAACCTTGCCATTTTCCTGTTGAGTTAGAACATAGAGCATATTGGGCTATAAAAAAATTCAATTTCAATATGACCCAAGCTGGAGTCGAGAGAAAATTACAGTTGAGTGAGTTAGAGGAATTGCGTAATGAGGCCTATGAGAGTGCAAAGATTTACAAGGCTCGAACTAAGCATTTTCATGATCGATATATTGTTAGGAAACAGTTCAAACCTGGGCAAAAGGTATGGCTTTATCATTCGCGTCTTCATCTTTTTCCAGGCAAGTTGAAGTCAAGATGGAATTGTAAGACCCATAATTTTTCAGTATCTTTCTGAAGAAATTCACGAGGCATTTTCAAGTAAAAATAGCATCTGAACCCGAAATACGAATCAGATCGATTTGTACGAGCCAGATATACTTAGGATATTCATCGAATCGCGAATATATGCTCAAACACTCTGGAAGCCATAACTTCCTACCTGATTAAAATCAAAGGATTCCTGCGAGCCAACTTTCTTAGTTACGTCAATACGAAGGGAATGGCGTACACAGAATTTTTCGGAAAAAAATCGCCGGAAACCCGAAATTCTTGCGGGACCCACGGAAATATTGGTGGGACCCACAGAAATATTGGTGGTACCCACAGAAATATTCCTCAGAAAATATCTTATGGGACCCACAAAATATCTTATGGAAATATCTTGTGGACCCCACCTCAAAAGGAACCTACAGGAATTTAAAAGAAGCCAAGGGGTAAAAGGGGCATGGAAAAACCCAAGAGGAGGTGGGCTTGGGCTATAAATAGCCCTCCCCACTCTCTCTATTCTCATAATTTCGACCCCCCCTCTCTCTCTTGCCTTCTCTCTCTCTCCTAAACCTCCCCTACCTAGCCTAGCCCACCTGAGCCCACCTGACCTGGTCTGAGCCTGCCTGACTTAGCCTGAGCCTACCTGACCTGGTCCTAACCCACCTGACCTGGGTCTGAACCCACTTGACCAGGTCCAAACCCAGTTGACTTGACTTGAACCTAGTTGGGTTTAAAGTCAAAGTCAAAGTCCTTTTTAGTCCTGATTCCGGTTTGGGTTTCTAAACCCAGACTTAGCCTACTTGAGCTGAGTTCGAACCTGCTGAACCCAGTTGACTTGGATCGAGCCCTGTTTGGTTCAAACCACTTAGGTTGAGTAGCTTGACCTGCTCTACCTCTTTCTCAACTAAGTCAGCTTCATCTGACTTAGTCTGACCTCTCGAAGGAAGGCTCGAAGCCAAAGAAGCAACCCGGAGCAGTTTCTTCCACGATTTGAAGTAAGTTCGCTTCGTTGATCCATCTCTCTCAAGTATTTGACTGTTTGTATATAGAATATACTTTCTGAAGTAGTATCTTGCTTTAGTTCTTGATTGAGCCCTTTTTGGACACTTCGGTGTTCACCCGCTCGTCTCGTAACTATCGTCGGATATATCTATGTTCTAACACGCAGTATATGCGTTTTTAAAATGGTATCTCGCCCAAGTTCTTGGTTGAGCCCTTCAGAACACTTCGGTGTTCACCCGCTCGCCTCGTAACTATCGTTGGATACGGATCTAGGTGTATATCTGCTGATTCTGCCGACGCGTCTTATATCGCACAGGCTATGTAATTTACCTTTGCCGTCGCGTCGTATGATGCCAAGGCTCCCTGTTTTCTGTACTTCCGATTACTGCACTTCCGATTATGCATTTACTTACGTCGTCGCGTCGAACGATGCCAAGGCTTCTGCTTTGTTATATATGTAGAATATTTCGTTCAGTTACACACCCTGAACAATAGTATATGCATTTCTTTACGCCGCCGCTGTATAAAGCACAAGCTTCTGCTTATACTACATATATAGCGCATAAATGAGCGTTCAAATGGAGATCAAACTCCAAATCGCCAATGTGATTCCCTGACCGCTCCTCGTTCAAGATTCTGCTTGACGAATGAAGCCCCTATTGGAAAGGCTTCACTTTTTGGCAAAATGCTCTTTACGTAAAAATTAAGTCAATTACGTATGGCCTGGCTATGGCCCAGGGTTCCTGCAACCTTGATGGATGCAAAGTACGCACAACGGTGCGCATCCATTTTCCCGAATTAAGCGTGGCGATTTCCTACCAAAGAGGGGAGATGCCGCTGAAATGGATAAAAGAAACGCACGCTTTCTCCGTAAAAGAGAGGAAGTGCTGCTGAAATTTCTGAAGAAGCTAAGAATAGCTCAGAAAGAACATAGCAGGATACTCTGACATATAGCAGAGTGCTACCCAGTTCATGGTTTGCCCTCTACAACGTAGAAGAGTTCGTCGCACCACTGCCAGTAGAGCAAGGGAGGTGCTGACGAAATGGTTGGCAGAAGAGCTGCCGGAACCAATGGAACGGCATAATGATGTCCGTTGATGGAACGATGCCAGGTCGGCTCGTATCCTTGTGCCTACAAGGGCACCTTGCTCGTAAGGGCCGCTGAGCCGGAGTAGAGGTTGCGCCTTGGCTAGGTTTGTACTCGTCGCGTAAAAATACGCCGAGTAGCCGATATATTTAGATCGAGTCATATGCATGCTCATTGAGAACGGTTACGCAACCAGACTCGTAAGGGCCGAAGAGCCAGAGTGTGTTGTTTCAACCCAAAGAGGTGTGATGCTCGTGGTGGTCGAAGTGCCAAAGAGCGGTGTTCTGCATGCATATGAATAAGACTTAAGGTCGCATATACCCCGCGGTTGAAAATCGTGTTAGTGGTACCCCCTCAGTAATGACTGTGTTGGGGCGGACTGAATGGGGTCGGGTACATACTCCTGTAGTGCTAAAAGCACGGGCTGCCTAAATGGCATGCAGATTCTGTCCAAGTAATTGTAAGACTGGCAGACCCCTTCAGGAATTATGCTCACTGTGGAATGACAGTGATGGTACAGCCTTGAGTGACATGTATTTTACTTTGGACCTGATAGAGTCCACGATGGCCTCAAGCACTCATGGGTTTTGGGGTCGTGGTTATCCTTAAGATCTAAGGATTGAACCCAACTACTGCAAGTAGAGGATGCATCCGAATATGGGCCTAGTAGGGTTCTCCCAGTTGAAACACACTGCCCTACTATGGATAGGGTCAACAGGCCTCTGGGGTATCTAAAATACATAGAATAATCAACCCCCAGAATGTCGCGTTGATGCCCGGACAATAGCTCTACCTGCGTACCAAAGGCGGGAGCGGTTAATTATCAAACAATGCATTAGTTCTAGGTACAGCGATGCTTTGAATGTATGAGTGGATGACGTGTTGAGTCAGTCCTGCATAACCTTTGTGAAGATGTCATGTTCGGTATACTACTGGACCGACTGGGCAAAGACCCGTGTTGTATCCGCACGACTAAGCGAAACTCGAGGAGTTGTTCTTAGATGCGTGGGATACGGATGTGCCAAGTATGAAGACTTGAGCTAGACATCACTTTGAGACCCGAAAGAGGTCATGGCTAAGTCGTGGAGACTTAAGCGGTTATTCAAATCACAGCCCTGAAAAGGCTTGCTCTAAGTCATGAAGACTCGAGCGGATGTTCAACTCATAGCCCTGAGGAGGCTCTTGCGATATACGCTAAGTCTTGGAGGCTTGAGCGTCGTTATTACGCATTGCGACCCTGAGTGGTCATCACCGTACTTGAGTTGAATGGATGTATGACTGCATGCTTACCAGACCATCAGTGGTTCTGACCCCGTTTTATGGGGATTTCAGGTGTTGGACCTGCGTGACGATATGCGGAGCAAGGCGGCATCGAGTTCCAGGGTTTCTCTAGACAGAGTTGTACTGCTTCCTTTTTATTGAACCTTCACTACTTTTCTAAGCAGTAGTGTTGTAATAAACATGTGCTTTCGATAAAATGGAACACTTTGGTGGTCAATGATTTGCTTGGCCACATACCTGCAACGTGCTCGGAGTTTTCTAAAACTGACGACTTATTATCGTCTTATTCCGCTGCTAAAAGCTTTTCTAAGTTCCGCTGCAAAGAAAAAAAAAAGAAATTCATGAAAATTTTAACTTAGCTTTGTTTTGGAAATCCGGGGCGTTACAGGAATGGTCCATTTGTTGTGCATAGGGTATTTCCATATGGAGCGATAGATCTTTTTGACCCTCGTACGGGTGAAATTTTTAAAGTAAATGGGCAACGGCTGAAGCCTTATATCTCAGATACTGTGATAGGACAAGACATTGAGGATGTTGATCTTTTAGAAGTTTAGGGCTCACACATGTTTGTATATATTTTAAGATTTTGTAAAATGAATTTCTTTTTTGGTTCATATCGCTGACCCCAATTGTTTTGGGATGAAGGCGTAGTTGTTGTTGTTTGTTGTTGTTGTATTGAGTTTACTTTCTTTCCCTCATTGATTTCATCTCATGTGCATTCACTTAGTTTCACATAAGCATGGGGGAATGCCACTGGGACAGTGTAATTCAAGCATGGGGGAGGGTGCAGTAGCTCACCAGAATATTTTTGTCTACGTTCTTGCACATGTTTACACATCTTTCATGAAAAGTAGGTTTTTAAAGAAAGAGTTTGAACTTATATGAATGCTATTTCAAATCTGATATTTTTAGAGGATTTTTAAGCCCCACGAAATTTTTTTTCTGACATAGATCTAAAAATTATAGTTGTTTATGCGGATTTCGAAGAAATGATGATAGATACATGTTAGAATTTATTTTGAATCATAAATATGAATATGCACAGTTGTATTTTTGAAAAACTAAGCAAATGAACAAAAGCGTAAAAAATTGAGCTCAAAAGAAAAAAAATATATAGCATGCGTTAGGTTGTTTGGATAATTCCACAATCCTTAGTAGATGGAACTTAGATGTAAGTTGAAACTTTTAATTCCATTTTCGAAAAGGAGAGTGGAAAACTTCGTGATCCTAAGTAACTGAGAACAGATACAGGTTGAAATGTTTGATTCTCATGTTATAAGGGTGAATGAAGGAAGTTACTTTTATGTCTTAGTTGATATCTTTTTGTATGCATTGAAAAAGTATAGAAGGTATTGACATTGCACAAGGCATAAAAGCAGACCACACGGAAGCTATAAGAAAAGAATGAATACGCAAAAAGAAAAAGCGTGAAAAAAATGAAAAAGTTGAGAAAAGAAATGAAAAAGAAAGAAAAGTTCAGTGCTTATAAGTATGATTGAGAAAACCTGTGCAGAAAACATATGAGTGAGGATAAGTAAATAATAATATGTTTTTATTGGATTTTCTAAGAATAAAACATAAATAATTGTGATATTTAGAAAAGTGAAAGAAATTCTTTTTCTGTGGTGGTATATAAAAGACTCTAATTATATTGTGATTTTGAAATAACAGGAAATATTGGTGAAAATAAAGTCTTTAATTACCTACTGATTGTGAGGATGTGTAATATTATGCATATATGACATAGATGTTTGTGGGTAGCATCACTGCAAACCCTCACGAGACCTTACTCGTCCACTGGGGTAACCCAGGGGTTGAAAGGGCTTGTTGCATGAGCTAAATGCAACTATGATTCCTACGAAAGTGAGTTAGGTGATAGTTTGATTTCTTGCATTTTTCTAGTTTGCTCGAGGACTAGCAAAACATAAGCATGGGGGTATTTCATCATGCATATAATTCAGGGTTAATTAACATTTAAATATGCATGATTTTATAAAATAATGTTTCAAAAACCCAATTTTATGTTAGTTTTCGAGTAAATATGCTAAAATGATTTAAAAATAGAAAATGCATGAAAACTAGTTTTATTTTACATTTTTATGCCTATTTTAGTTTTTTGTAGTTTGGTTTTAGTTTCTATTAAAAATAAAAAAAATAAAAATAAAAAAAATAGTTTTATATTTATTTTAAGTGTTTGTTTTTTTTAGAAAAGAAAAAAATATATATATATATATAGTTAGATTAGTTTTTGAGTTTCTTTATAAATAAATAAATAGTTTTGTTTTTGAAAATTTTCATAATAAACCGATTTATATGGTTTTCTTTACTTTTAAAAATGAAAAAAAAAATAATAAAAACAAATCATTACATGGTTTGTAATTTTTGAAAACTAAAAGAAAACTGAAAAAAAATAATAATACAAACCAGCGTGAATCAGTTTGTATTTCTAAAAGAAAATTGAAAAAAAATAATAACCAAACCAGCTGGAACCGGTTTGGAATTTTTGAAACTGAAAAAGTTTCTTATTACAAACCGGTTCCAGCCGGTTTGAGCTCTTTAAAAACCCAAAAACAGAAGAAATCGGGGCTTTTCATTTTGTGCGCCAAAATTTCCTCTTCTCCCTCTGATTTTCTTCCCTTGTCCCCTTTTTCCCAGTTGCCGGATTTTTCCATCTCCTGCTACTTCTTTTTCTTCTTCCATCAGCCTATCTTCTTCATCCGGTGGCAGGGAGCTTCCTCAATTGGTGGCAGCGCACGAGGTGGAGGCCACCTCTTCTCCGATTTCTTCATTTCACGGTAAGTGTTCAGAACTTCTTCTTCTTCTTCTTCTTCTTCTTCTTTTTCTTTCTGAATGATAATCTTCATGATGTTTGAATTTTAATTTGGAAAATAAAAAAAAAAGAGAAAACATAAAAAGAAAAAAAATCTGTGAATGAATTCCGGCAATCAACAAGAATTCTGCCGGAATACTTGTTCTGATGAATCAAGTTTTGATAATCTGATCAAAATCTTGATCTAGATTCAGTGGATTCATTTCTGTATAAAAAAAAAAAATTGTTTCTAAAGCAGTATCGATCATCTGGATCGATCAAAATGTTATCCGGTGATTTTTTTCTTTTGAAATCTTCGGCAACTATCAAAGACCTCTGATTCATTTTCATTTTATCAATGAACTGAAATTCTGATCCAATTCTTCACTGATAAATTCTGAGGAAACTTTGATTCAGCAACTAGCTGCCGGAATGATTTGTAAAAGTTGTAGAACTGTGATCTTCTGTCTAGATTCACTGTGAATTCACCTGAGTTACTATTCATTGCCGGAAGTTCTTGCTTATTCTGAAAAACTCTGCAACGGTCCAGCAGAGATCAATCTGATATACATCTGAATAATAGAAGAATACGATGCTTCATTACATCTGATTCACGATCAACTAAAATCCAGCAAGTGAATATCGGATTTCTGAAGTAAATGACTGAATTCTATAAGAATCTGATCAAATATATCGTGAATTTTCAGTCTGAAAGATATTGAATATCTACCTGAATTTCGTTGTTTACTAAATTTCTGTTTTTTTTTTTTTTCTGTTTTCAATTAGATCATTTCTGGTTCTTACATTCATTTCCAGTTTTTCTTTTGATTTCCTTTTCTTTTCATTTTGCTGAAATCCTGTTTTTTTTATAAAATTCATATTCACATTTTCTATATTTTCTAATTTTCTGTTTTGTAACCTTCAATTTCTGTTTTACATTTCATTTTCTATTTTTTTTAGTTGATATAAGTTGATTTCTTGTTTTTCCAATTAAGAACTTTTCCTATTTTTCTTCATTCAATATCTTTACAATTTTTTTTCTTTTGCTATTTTCTAGTTAGTTTTCACATGTTTTTCTTTTTGTTTTCAATACCTAAATTTCTGTTCTTCATTAGGCATTCCTTGATGTTTACATTTCTTGATTTTTAATGCTTTCAATTTTTGGTATTTGTGTTTTTCAATAGTGTAAGTGTATAGTTTGTTAATAAAGTGTTAGTGATTAATTGTCTTCACTGTTTGTTAATTGAAATAATTAGATTTCATAAAGTTTAGTTTTAGTAAATTGAAATTTAGTTAATTGTGTTAGTTAATGTAGTTTTAATTGTCATTGAAGTCTTTTGTTAATATCCTTCAGTGTTTTTAAGAATTAGCTAATTCAATATAGATTTCTATTTCTATCTCTGGTACTGCTCGTGTTCATTGAATTTGTGCAGGATAACGAAGGAGTGGAGTTGAAGTGAGTACGTGACACGAGAAAGCGAAGAGTAGAGCTTCTTTTTACTTTTTAGTTTAGAATTAGGAATTTAATTGGGTTTGTAAATATTGCACTTTACGCCCTCTGCGAAGGGTATTCATTTGTTGTAATAGTTAGTTGTTTTTACTTTTCTTGAACATTTTTACATTTCAATAATTCGGCAATAAAGGTTAGTTTTGATTTGTGTACTTGAATACGAAATATTTTCGTTCCCTGAGTTCGACTCGGTCTCATCCACTAGTGAGAACCGGTTTTTATTATTTGATGTCTGGTTTTCACATGTTTTTCATATAAAAATCTTTTCAAAATTACAACGATTTAAAAGAAGACATCAACTAACACAACCTTAACTAGACTGTAAACAGCAAAACAAATGGTAGGCAACACGAATCACACAATGGACTCACATACCTTCAACGAAAAGGCCAAGATCGGCTAGAATAACTCTAGCCGATTTTTTTTTCTCTTTCAAAAATGAAAGCAAACAAGACACAATCAAATCCCACGAATAAAATAAATCAAAAATGAAATTTTATACTTTGATTTTCAGTAGAACAGACCCAAGAACACGTTGGAAAAAAAAAATCGTCTAGAAAAACCTCTAGCCGATTTACATCTTTTTAGAGAAAAACGATGGAAAAACACCAATCAAATACATAATCAATGAAAGAAAACCTAATCTAGCGTGCTGGCCTATGCACGAACTCTATTCTAAGGTTGAAAACAAAAAGAAAACAAGAAACACTCAGAAAATAAGAAAATAAAATCGACACTCAATTCGGTTTTAGCTTGAAGAGAAGGGAGAAGAAGACCTACCTCTTGGAAGATCCGACGACCGGGGGGATGAAGAAGAGCGGACCGTGGCTGGAGTTGGACATCCCAAACAGTTCGAGAATGCTGGACTTCACCAAAAAACAGCACCTTTGCAGCTGCTACACGTTGGAGATCCACCGAAGATGGATTATGCGCCGATTCTCGATCGGAGGGTGTAGAAAGCCGGATGGAGGTAGGGCCGGTTCACCTTGTTGGTGTGTTTCGCACTCCCACATAAGGTTAGTAGTCTCCACCTCTGCTACACCTGCAAAAGTACAGAAAAATGGTGAGAAGACTGCAAGGAAAAAGGAAGAAATGAAGAGAAAACACAAGGGGGATCGAAATATGCTTGGAACCCAAGCATAGACCGGTCTTAAATGGCCAAAACGTGGAAGGATGGAGAGGAAGGAGCTGCTGGAGTAGAATCACTGTAGGGGGCGTCCAAACAAAGCCAAAGACACCTAGGGTTCTTCAAAAAAGACTATTTATAATTTTTTCCTTTTTCAGAAAGAGAGTTAAAAAATAAATTTTTGCTAGGCGCCACTTTCTGGGGGGTTTTCTGCAAAACTTTTTAAATTGGATATGGATAGGCGTGTGGGTTGGGTTTTGGGCTTTCTAAAGGTTGATCCAAAGTCCAAATAACCTAATTGGGTCGGATATGGATCCGATCCACCTCGAAATCCGTGCCCAAACACTGAAATAGCCATAACTCTCTCATTTTAACTTCGATTTTTCTGAAATTCGAACCATAACCCCTTACTATCAAAATACATTTAAACATGGGTTTAAAACCTTAAACTTGTTACAAAATGCATGAAAAATGTATTAACATGATGTGCATTTCATGCATCATCAGGACTCTTGTGTGTTATACCCTAAACAGAAAATGAGATAATAAGGTGTTTTGACTGTTTTCACGAGCAGTGTGCTCCGTTGGCCATGTGAGGTTGATCACGTGGATGGGCAAGCCAAGTCCTCGTTTTGTGTACCCCGCGGGGACCACGAGGCAGACTCCTTGTTGTGAGGTATGATTGAACTTGAGCCTTAAGAAAGATAAACCCGCTTCGCCCCATTCACAAAAAGGTTCACCTTGGGAGAGGGTGGATGGTACAACCCTAAGTGACTCGTCGTTACTACGACACATGTTTGACAGGAACTGTAGCGTTCCTTTGGCCTCCAGTCACTCAGAGTCAGGGAGGTCAAGGTGCCTTCTTAGGGCCTCACTACTACAGTAGTACGGATTGAAATCCTTTGCCTATGCGAGTGTTTTTTCCTAGCTGTGTGCTGCTCGCATATGGTTGACTCGGTCTGTAGCTTCCCCGGTTACCACACCATAAGTTGAATAACAGACGTCGGGTGCATGTCTCACAGAATGCAAGTGTAACGCCCCGGATTTCCAAAACAAAGCTAAGTTAAAATTTTCATGAATTTCTTTTTTTTTTTCTTTGCAGCGGAACTTAAAAAAGCTTTTAGCAGCGGAATCAGACGATAATGAGTCGTCGGTTTTAGAAAACTCCGAGCACGTTGCAGGTATGTGGCCAAGCAACTCATTGACCACCGAAGTGTTCCATTTTATCGAAAACCACATGTTTATTACAACATCACTGCTTAGAAAAGCAGTATAGGTTTAATAAAAGGAAGCAGTACAAAATCTGTCTAGAGAAACCCTGGAACTCGATGCCGCCTTGCTCCGCATATCGCCACGCAGGTTCAACACCTGAAATCCCCATAAAACGGGGTCAGAACCACTGATGGTCTGGTAAGTATGCAGTCATACATCCATTCAACTCAAATACAATAATGACCACTCAGGGTCGCAATGCGCAATAACGGCGCTCAAGCCTCCAAGACTTAGCGTATATCGCAAGAGCCTCCTCAGGGCTATGAGTTGAACATCCGCTCAAGTCCTCATGACTTAGAGCAAGCCTTTCCAGGGCTGTGATTTGAATAGCCGCTTAAGTCTCCACGACTTAGCCATGACCTCTTCCGGGTCTCAAAGTGATGTCTAGCTCAAGTCTTCATACTTGGCACATCCGTATCCCACGCATCTAAGGACAACTCCTCGAGCTTCGCTTAGTCGTGCGGATACAACACGGGTCTTTGCCCAGTCGGTCCAGTAGTATACCGAACATGACACCTTCACAAAGGTTATGCAGGACTGACTCAACACGTCATCCACTCATACATTCAAAGCATCGTTGAACCTAGAACTAATGCATTGTTTCGATAATTAACCGCTCCCGCCTTTGGTACGCAGGTAGAGCTATTGTCCGGGCATCAATGCGACGTTCTAGGGGTTGATTATTCTATGTATTTTAGATACCCCAGAGGCCTGTTGACCCTATCCATAGTAGGGCAGTGTGTTTCAACTGGGAGGTCCCTACTAGGCCCATATTCGGATGCATCCTCTACTTGCAGTAGTTGGGTTCAATCCTTAGATCTTAAGGATAACCACGACCCCAAAACCCATGAGTGACTGAGGCCATCGTGGACTCTATCAGGTCCAAAGTAAAATACGTGTCACTCAAGGCTGTACCATCACTGCCATTCCACAGTGAGCATAATTCCTGAAGGGGTCTGCCAGTCTTACAATTACTTGGACAGAATCTGCATGCCATTTAGGCAGCCCGTGCTTTCAGCACTACGGGAGTATGTACCCGACCCCATTCAGTCTTCCCCAACACAGTCATTACTGAGGGGGTACCCCTAACACGATCTTCAACCGCGGGGTATGTGCAACCTTAAGTCTTATTCATATGCATGCAGAACACCGCTCTTTGGCACTTCGGCCACCACGAGCATCACACCTCTTTGGGTGGAAACAACACACTCTGGCTCTTCGGCCCTTACGAGTCTGGTTGTGTAACCGTTCTCAATGAGCATGCATATGACTCGATCTAAATAGATCGGCTACTCGACGTATTTTTACGCAACGAGTCAAAACCTAGCCAAGGCGCAACCTCTACTCCGGCTCAGCGGCCCTTACGAGCAAGGTGCCCTTGCAGGCACAAGGATACGAGCCGATCTGGCATCGTTCCATCAACGGACATCATTATGCCGTTCCATTGGTTCCGGCAGCTCTTCTGCCAACCATTTCGTCAGCACCTCCCCTGCTCTACCGGCAGTGGTGCGACGAACCCTTCTACGTTGTAGAGGGCAAACCATGAACTGGGTAGCACTCTGCTATATGTCAGAGTATCCTGCTACGTTCTTTCTGAGCTATTCATAGCTTCTTCAGAAATTTCAGCAGCACTTCCTCTCTTTTACGGAGAAAGCGTGCATTTCTTTTATCCATTTCAGCGGCATCTCCCCTCTTTGGTAGGAAATCGCCACGCTTAATTCGGGAAATGGATGCGCACCGTTGTGCGTACTTTGCATCCATCAAGGTTGTAGGAACCCTTGGCCATAGCCAGGCCATACGAAATTGACTTAGTCATTACGTAAAGAGCATTTTGCTAAAAACCGAAGCCTTTCCAATAGGGGCTTCATTCGTCAAGCAGAATCTTGAACGAGGAGCGGTCAAGGAATCGCATGGGCGATTTGGAGTTTGATCTCCATTTGAACGCTCATTTATGCGCTATATATGTAGTATAAGCAGAAGCCTGTGCTTTATATAGCGGCGGCGTAAAGAAATGCATATACTATTGTTCAGGGTGTGTAACTGAACGAAATATTCTACATATATAACAAAGCAGAAGCCTTGGCATCGTTCGACGCGACGGCGTAAGTAAAGACATTGCAGAAAGCAGGAGCCTTGGTATCGTTCGACGCGACGGCGTAAGTAAATGCATAATCGGAAGTGCAGAAAACAGGGAGCCTTGGCATCATACGACGCGACGGCAAAGGTAAATTACATAGCCTGTGCGATATAAGACGCGTCGGCAGAATCAGCAGATATACACCTAGATCCGCATCCAACGATAGTTACGAGGCGAGCGGGTGAACACCGAAGTGTCCTAAAGGGCTCAACCAAGAACTAAAGCGAGATACCATTTTGAAGAACGCATATACTGCGTGTTTGAACATAGATATATCCGACGATAGTTACGAGACGAGCGGGTGAACACCGAAGTGTCCAAAAAGGGCTCAATCAAGAACTAAAGCAAGATACTACTTCAGAAAGTATATTCTATATACAAACAGTCAAATACTTGAGGGAGATGGATCAACGAAGCGAACTTACTTCAAATCGTGGAAGAAACGGCTCCGGGTTGCTTCTTTGGCTTCGAGCCTTCCTTCGAGAGGTCAGACTAAGTCAGATGAAGCTGACTTAGTTGAGAAAGAGGTAGAGCAGGTCAAGCTACTCAACCTAAGTGGTTTGAACCTAACAGGGTTCAATCCAAGTCAACTGGGTTCAGCAGGTTCGAACTCAGCTCAAGTAGGCTAAGTCTGGGTTCAGAAACCCAAACCGGAATTAGGACTAAAAAGGACTTTGACTTTGACTTTAAACCCAACTAGGTTCAAGTCAAGTCAACTGGGTTTGGACCAGGTCAAGTGGGTTCAGACCCAGGTCAGGTGGGTTAGGACCAAGTCAGGCAGGCTCAGGCTAAGTCAGGCAGGCTCAGACCAGGTCAGGTGGGCTCAGGTGGGCTAGGCTAGGTAGGGGAGGTTTAGGAGAGAGAGAGAAGGCAAGAGAGAGAGGGGGGGTCGATTTTTATGAGAAGAGAGAGAGTGGGGAGGGCTATTTATAGCCCAAACCCACCTCCTCTTGGGTTTTTCCATGCCCAAACTACCCCCTTGGCTTCTTTTTAATTCCAAGAGGTTCCTTGGTGTGGGGCCCACTTGGATATTCCATGGGATATTTTTGTGGGTCCCACCAGATATTTTCTGAGGAATATTTCTGTGGGTCCCACCAATATTTCCGTGGGTCCCGCAAGAATTTCGGGTTTCCGGCGATTTTTTCCGAAAAATTCTGAGTATGCCATTTTCTTCGTATTGACGTAACTAAGAAAGTTGGCTCGTACGAATCTATTGATTTCGTTTAGTTAGGAAGTTATGGCTTCCCGAGTATTTGAGCATATATTCGCAATTCGACGAATATCCTAAGTATAACTGGCTCGCAGGAATTGATTCGTTTCGCATTCTGAGAAGAAATGCTATTTTTACCGGTAAATGCCTCATGAATTTTATTCAGATATTTTCTGAAAAATTGCGGGTCTTACATCATTACCCCCTTAAAGGAATTTCGTCCGCGAAATTCAGCTAAGAGTACAAGGTGAAGAGTTCAGGATATTTATCCCGCATATCCGATTCGGGCTCCCAAGTGCAATCATCGATTCCATGATGCTGCCACCTCACTTTAACAAGTGGGATGACCTTCGTTCTTAGCACTTGCTCCCGTCGGTCCATGATCTCCACTGGCCTTTCTTCTACCGTCATATCTTCTCGGATGTCAATGTCTTCATGTTGAATGACGTGAGAAGGATCATGAACGTACTTTCTAAGCATTGATACGTGAAATACATCATGTATTTGTGCGTATTGTGGTGGCAATGCTACTCGGTAGGCAGTTTCTCTGATACGGCTCAAAACTTTGAAGGGACCAACGAATCTGGGGCTGAGCTTCCCCTTCTTTCCAAAACGAAACACACTCTTGGTTGGAGAGACCTTGATAAAAACCTTATCTCCAACCGCAAAAGTGAGTTCCCTACGCCGCTGATCGGCGTAGCTCTTCTGTCGACTCTGAGCAGTCAGTAGCTTCTTTCTGATCATGTGGACTTGCTCAGTATAATGCTGCAACACAATGGGCGAGTCCAAGGTTCGCTCACCCACTTCACCCCAATGGATCGGTGATCTACAGGGTCGTCCATACAAGGCTTCATACGGCGCCATCCCAATGCTAGCGTGGTGGCTATTATTATAAGCAAATTCAGCCAACGCTAGGTGGGAATCCCAATCACCTTTCCATTCCAGCATACAGGCTCTGAGCATATCTTCAAGAGTCTGTATGGTTCGTTCTGATTGCCCATCTGTTTGGGGATGGAATGCTGTACTGAACTTGAGTTTCGTCCCCAGGGCTCTCTGAAACTGCTCCCAAAAGTGAGAGGTGAACTTCGGGTCACGATCAGATATGATCGAAATCGGCACTCCATGGAGTCTAACGATTTCCCGAATGTAGATCTCCGCCAATCGTTCAGTTGAGTATCGAGTGTTGATTGGCAGAAAATGAGCAGACTTGGTGAGTCTGTCCACGATCACCCATATTGAGTCATGTTGTCTCTTGGATCGAGGCAATCCAACGATGAAATCCATCGTAATGCCTTCCCATTTCCATTCTGGAATCTCGATCCGTTGCATCTTTCCACCAGGGCGCTGATGTTCGATCTTAACTTGCTGGCAGATCAAACACTTCGAGACAAACGTAGCCACATCACGCTTCATACCCTTCCACCAGTACTTTCTCTGCAAATCTCGGAACATCTTCGTACCCCCAGGGTGGATAGTATATTTGCTACTATGGGCCTCCTGGAGTACTTCCTGTCTTAGCTCAGGGTTATTTGGAACCCAAATCCTTTCTTCCATCCATATTCCTCCATTTTCTTTCAAATGGAAGAAAGTATCATCTTTTTCAGCACGAGCTTTCAATTCCAAGTACTGGGGATCCTTGAACTGTTCGGCTACGATGCGATCGAGGAACTCAATGTGGATCGTCAAACATGACATTTGGATTCTACCTGAATCAGCCAAAAATGGCTTCCACTTGACGAAATCCTCCATCAACTTCCATTGTCCGGTTAGGCTGGCCAGAGTGCCAACAGTCTTACGACTAAGGGCATCTGCTACAACATTCGCCTTTCCAGGGTGATAGGAAAGCGTGAATTCATAGTCTTTGAGGAATTCCAGCCATCGCCGTTGCCGCATATTGAGTTCTTTTTGAGAAAAGAGGTATTTTAGGCTTTTATGGTCCGACATGACCTCAAATTTCTCTCCATACAGGTAGTGTCGCCAGATTTTAAGCGCGAACACTACCGCGGCAAGCTCCAAGTCGTGGGTTGGATAGTTTTTCTCATGGACCCTCAACTGTCGTGATGCATAGGCGATTACTTTGCCATGTTGCATCAACACACAACCCAGACCTGTTCCCGAGGCATCGGTATAAGCAACGAAGCCTCCCTGACCAGAAGGTAAGGTAAGGACAGGGGCAGTGGTAAGCCTCTGTTTGAGAACCTCAAAGCACTCCTTACACTGGTCAGTCCATTCAAATTTGACTCCCTTTTTAAGTAATTTCGTCATCGGTACGGCGATTCGGGAGAAGTCTTGTATGAACTTCCGATAATATCCGGCAAGTCCAAGGAAGCTACGAACCTCAGTGATATTTTCTGGCTGCTTCCAGTCCATCACAGCTTCCACCTTCGCAGGATCTACTGCGATTCCATCTTTTGAGATCACATGACCAAGGAACATCACTTTGTCTAGCCAGAATTCACATTTTGAAAACTTAGCATAGAGTTGGTTATCTTGAAGGGTTTTCAGGACGATTTTCAAGTGCTCCACGTGTTGTTCCTTGTTCTCGGAATATACGAGAATGTCATCAATAAAGACGATGACAAAGCTATCCAAATATGGTCTGAATATCCGGTTCATTAGATCCATAAAGGCAGCAGGCGCATTAGTGAGTCCGAAGGGCATTACTACGAACTCATAATGGCCGTATCTCGTTCTGAAGGCTGTCTTGGGTATATCCTCTTCCTTTACTCTGAGTTGATGGTACCCAGACCTGAGGTCAATCTTGGAGAACACCCTCGCTGTTCTGAGTTGATCGAATAAGTCCTCAATCAGAGGCAACGGGTACTTATTTTTAACAGTTGCCTGGTTAAGCATCCGATAATCGATGCATAACCGAAGGGATCCATCCTTCTTCTTTACAAACAGTACCGGGGCTCCCCACGGTGACACACTAGGACGGATGAACCCTTGTTCCATCAGTTCTTCCAACTGACACTTCAACTCACTGAGTTCAGCTGGCGCCATTCGATACGGGGCTTTGGATATCGGCGCTGTTCCAGGTAAGGATTGAATTCCAAATTCAACCTCACGAAGTGGCGGAAGTCCTGGCAATTCCTCAGGAAACACATCGGGAAACTCCCGCACCACTTCCAAACTCTCAAGGGTTTGGTCATTGGATTTTTCCACCGAGAGACTCAACAGGAAGGCCACACAACCCTTCCTAAGGTATTTTTGTACCTTAAGTGCTGATATGAGCCTTTTCTGTGGAACTGGTTTGGATAATCGGTACTCCATTTTAGGCAATCCGGGTCGAGATAGAATCACTCTGCCCTCGCGGCACAGAATCTTGGCATTATTCTGAGCCAACCAATTCATTCCCAGAATGATATCGTACTGTATCATATCGATCAGGATGGCGTCAGTAGGCAAGTGTTGCCCTGCTATCTCAATATCCAAATTTTTCACACACCGGATACATTTGGTGCGTGAACCCAACGGGTTATATACTTCGATCATTTTATCAATCGGTTGCACCGAAGCGTGGAGTTGTTCGGTGAAATCGTCAAAGATAAACGTATGAGTAGCACCACAATCAAACAAGACGTAAGCTGCATGTCCATTAACAGGTACGGTGCCTTCAATCAGGTCACCATTTTCGACTTGTTCAGTCGTTACAGCATATACACGACCTGCAGCAGGCCTTTGTTCTATTCTAGGTGGAGGTCGTGGAAACTGAGAACGTTGTGGTGCTGGTCGAGAGGATCCGGCAGATCCGGCATTACCCCTCTGTTCATCTGCAGCCTTCTTGGCGCAATCCCTTATAAAGTGGCCTATCTTGCCACAATACAAGCACCCACCAATGTCACAAGGACATGGCTTTCCAGGGTGGTTCATACGACACCTTGGGCAGCTGAAGTTGGACTGCTGATCATTCGGAGTTGGGTTCTGTCTTGGCCTCACGACTTGTTGAGTGTTGTTCCCTCCTTGAAACTTCTTCTTTTGAAAGGGTTGTCGTGAACCCTGGCCACTTGGGAACGTCCTTTTACGATTCCCACCATTCACTATGGGCTTCTTTGCTACGATCACTTTAGATCGTGCCCAGTCCTCTTGGATTTTTGAAGCTGCTGCTACCGCAGCCTGAAAAGTCGAAGGCATGCTTGTTATCACTCGAGATCGCAGCCCTTCGCGCAGACCATTCACATATTTGTCGGCCCTTTCTTGGTCTGTTTCGAACAATCGAGAGCAGTAGCGCTCTAGATTCTGAAATTTGGTGGTATAGTCCATTAGACTCATACCGCCCTGTTCCAACTCCAGAAACTCCATCTTTTTCTTGTTTCTGGAATGCAACGGGAAGTAGTTATCCATAAAAGTCCTCCGAAAGTCAGTCCAAGGAATGACTTCGACTTGTGAGAACTGGATAAGTTTAGTGGTATCCCACCACTTCCGTGCATTATCTTTTAATCGATACGTGCCAAAGTTGGTCTTCTTCTCTTCTGGTACTCCCAGTACTGAGAAGGCACGTTCTGTCTCTTCGATCCAACTCTCCGCGAGCTCAGGATCGGCTCTGCCAATGAAAACTGGCGGGTCAAGCTTGAGGAACTTCTCATAAGTCACTCCTCCCAGGTGCTCGTTTCGTGGTGCGACTGGTTCTGGCCTCGTTTCACGGATGGCGGTAACCAGGTTGTTGAGTGTCTCCAACAGGAATCCTTGCGTATGAGACTCCTCGCTTGGTATGGTTCTCCTCGTCGTAGGAGCCATTTATCTATGCACACACAAGCACTTGTTTTTTTAGTTTCTCGATGTATATGAGGAAGTAAAAGCCTTATTTACTTAATATACATCACATTTACACAAGCATTGCCTTAAACAAAACGTCATGCCGCACTGGCAGACTTTAGGCGTTGAGAAACTATATACATGAGTCTATTGACTCCAAAACATCACCAGTCTCTTTAAGACTTGGATTTCTTTGATGAAGACGAACTCCAAAAGGTCCATCTATTGCCACATGGCCTTGGTGCAGGCACTACTAGCTTTGGCTTGGGCGGCACTTCCGCACTAGCAAGCGAATACTGGGGATATATGAGAGACTCCAGTCCACTTTCCCAGTCAGCAAGATCAAGACTCTAGGAGTCTGGAATAATGATTGGCGAACAGAAAGAATCCCCTCTTTTGTTCCTGCCATTTAAGCTCGGCGTATGTGATGCCGGATGGTAGCTTGGCGAGTGATAGACCTCCGCAGGGAAGTTCAAATCAAAATCCCTCAGCCTTGGTAATTCATCAAAAGTTGTTGGGGTATGGTTGCTCCCAACACTAGAGTGATGCGGTCCACTGACACGCGAAGTCTCATCCCTGAGACCCTTTGAAGCCCGCCGACCCATATCGGTGGTATATTTCCTTTGGCATTCGTTGGCGAAATGCCCATCTTCGCCACAATATTGGCAGTCTTGGACTTCATACGGGCATATCCACACATCGTGCATGACCTTGCAGCGATAGCAATATCCACGCGAGTCATGAGTTGCCATCTATACAAAGATGCACCCAGATCAGAAAAAGTATAAAAACATATACTTACAGTGCGATATCGGGACCATGACGGATCTTGAACCAGGTTTCTCAGACTCATGCTCTGATACCAATTCTGTAACTCCCCGGATTTCCAAAACAAAGCTAAGTTAAAATTTTCATGAATTTCTTTTTTTTTTTCTTTGCAGCGGAACTTAAAAAAGCTTTTAGCAGCGGAATCAGACGATAATGAGTCGTCGGTTTTAGAAAACTCCGAGCACGTTGCAGGTATGTGGCCAAGCAACTCATTGACCACCGAAGTGTTCCATTTTATCGAAAACCACATGTTTGTTACAACATCACTGCTTAGAAAAGCAGTATAGGTTTAATAAAAGGAAGCAGTACAAAATCTGTCTAGAGAAACCCTGGAACTCGATGCCGCCTTGCTCCGCATATCGCCACGCAGGTTCAACACCTGAAATCTCCATAAAACGGGGTCAGAACCACTGATGGTCTGGTAAGTATGCAGTCATACATCCATTCAACTCAAATACAATAATGACCACTCAGGGTCGCAATGCGCAATAACGGCGCTCAAGCCTCCAAGACTTAGCGTATATCGCAAGAGCCTCCTCAGGGCTATGAGTTGAACATCCGCTCAAGTCCTCATGACTTAGAGCAAGCCTTTCCAGGGCTGTGATTTGAATAGCCGCTTAAGTCTCCACGACTTAGCCATGACCTCTTCCGGGTCTCAAAGTGATGTCTAGCTCAAGTCTTCATACTTGGCACATCCGTATCCCACGCATCTAAGGACAACTCCTCGAGCTTCGCTTAGTCGTGCGGATACAACACGGGTCTTTGCCCAGTCGGTCCAGTAGTATACCGAACATGACACCTTCACAAAGGTTATGCAGGACTGACTCAACACGTCATCCACTCATACATTCAAAGCATCGCTGAACCTAGAACTAATGCATTGTTTCGATAATTAACCGCTCCCGCCTTTGGTACGCAGGTAGAGCTATTGTCCGGGCATCAACGCGACGTTCTGGGGGTTGATTATTCTATGTATTTTAGATACCCCAGAGGCCTGTTGACCCTATCCATAGTAGGGCAGTGTGTTTCAACTGGGAGGTCCCTACTAGGCCCATATTCGGATGCATCCTCTACTTGCAGTAGTTGGGTTCAATCCTTAGATCTTAAGGATAACCACGACCCCAAAACCCATGAGTGACTGAGGCCATCGTGGACTCTATCAGGTCCAAAGTAAAATACGTGTCACTCAAGGCTGTACCATCACTGCCATTCCACAGTGAGCATAATTCCTGAAGGGGTCTGCCAGTCTTACAATTACTTGGACAGAATCTGCATGCCATTTAGGCAGCCCGTGCTTTCAGCACTACGGGAGTATGTACCCGACCCCATTCAGTCTTCCCCAACACAGTCATTACTGAGGGGGTACCCCTAACACGATCTTCAACCGCGGGGTATGTGCGACCTTAAGTCTTATTCATATGCATGCAGAACACCGCTCTTTGGCACTTCGGCCACCACGAGCATCACACCTCTTTGGGTGGAAACAACACACTCTGGCTCTTCGGCCCTTACGAGTCTGGTTGTGTAACCGTTCTCAATGAGCATGCATATGACTCGATCTAAATAGATCGGCTACTCGGCGTATTTTTACGCAACGAGTCCAAACCTAGCCAAGGCGCAACCTCTACTCCGGCTCAGCGGCCCTTACGAGCAAGGTGCCCTTGCAGGCACAAGGATACGAGCCGATCTGGCATCGTTCCATCAACGGACATCATTATGCCGTTCCATTGGTTCCGGCAGCTCTTCTGCCAACCATTTCGTCAGCACCTCCCCTGCTCTACCGGCAGTGGTGCGACGAACCCTTCTACGTTGTAGAGGGCAAACCATGAACTGGGTAGCACTCTGCTATATGTCAGAGTATCCTGCTACGTTCTTTCTGAGCTATTCATAGCTTCTTCAGAAATTTCAGCAGCACTTCCTCTCTTTTACGGAGAAAGCGTGCGTTTCTTTTATCCATTTCAGCGGCATCTCCCCTCTTTGGTAGGAAATCGCCACGCTTAATTCGGGAAATGGATGCGCACCGTTGTGCGTACTTTGCATCCATCAAGGTTGCAGGAACCCTTGGCCATAGCCAGGCCATACGAAATTGACTTAGTCATTACGTAAAGAGCATTTTGCTAAAAACCGAAGCCTTTCCAATAGGGGCTTCATTCGTCAAGCAGAATCTTGAACGAGGAGCGGTCAAGGAATCGCATGGGCGATTTGGAGTTTGATCTCCATTTGAACGCTCATTTATGCGCTATATATGTAGTATAAGCAGAAGCCTGTGCTTTATATAGCGGTGGCGTAAAGAAATGCATATACTATTGTTCAGGGTGTGTAACTGAACGAAATATTCTACATATATAACAAAGCAGAAGCCTTGGCATCGTTCGACGCGACGGCGTAAGTAAAGACATTGCAGAAAGCAGGAGCCTTGGCATCGTTCGACGCGACGGCGTAAGTAAATGCATAATCGGAAGTGCAAAAAACAGGGAGCCTTGGCATCATACGACGCGACGGCAAAGGTAAATTACATAGCCTGTGCGATATAAGACGCGTCGGCAGAATCAGCAGATATACACCTAGATCCGCATCCAACGATAGTTACGAGGCGAGCGGGTGAACACCGAAGTGTCCTAAAGGGCTCAACCAAGAACTAAAGCGAGATACCATTTTGAAGAACGCATATACTGCGTGTTTGAACATAGATATATCCGACGATAGTTACGAGACGAGCGGGTGAACACCGAAGTGTCCAAAAAGGGCTCAATCAAGAACTAAAGCAAGATACTACTTCAGAAAGTATATTCTATATACAAACAGTCAAATACTTGAGGGAGATGGATCAACGAAGCGAACTTACTTCAAATCGTGGAAGAAACGGCTCCGGGTTGCTTCTTTGGCTTCGAGCCTTCCTTCGAGAGGTCAGACTAAGTCAGATGAAGCTGACTTAGTTGAGAAAGAGGTAGAGCAGGTCAAGCTACTCAACCTAAGTGGTTTGAACCTAACAGGGTTCAATCCAAGTCAACTGGGTTCAGCAGGTTCGAACTCAGCTCAAGTAGGCTAAGTCTGGGTTCAGAAACCCAAATCGGAATTAGGACTAAAAAGGACTTTGACTTTGACTTTAAACCCAACTAGGTTCAAGTCAAGTCAACTGGGTTTGGACCAGGTCAAGTGGGTTCAGACCCAGGTCAGGTGGGTTAGGACCAGGTCAGGCAGGCTCAGGCTAAGTCAGGCAGGCTCAGACCAGGTCAGGTGGGCTCAGGTGGGCTAGGCTAGGTAGGGGAGGTTTAGGAGAGAGAGAGAAGGCAAGAGAGAGAGGGGGGGTCGATTTTTATGAGAAGAGAGAGAGTGGGGAGGGCTATTTATAGCCCAAACCCACCTCCTCTTGGGTTTTTCCATGCCCAAACTACCCCCTTGGCTTCTTTTTAATTCCAAGAGGTTCCTTGGTGTGGGGCTCACTTGGATATTCCATGGGATATTTTTGTGGGTCCCACCAGATATTTTCTGAGGAATATTTCTGTGGGTCCCACCAGATATTTTCTGAGGAATATTTCTGTGGGTCCCACCAATATTTCCGTGGGTCCCGCAAGAATTTCGGGTTTCCGGCGATTTTTTCCGAAAAATTCTGAGTACGCCATTTTCTTCGTATTGACGTAACTAAGAAAGTTGGCTCGTACGAATCTATTGATTTCGTTTAGTTAGGAAGTTATGGCTTCCCGAGTATTTGAGCATATATTCGCAATTCGACGAATATCCTAAGTATAACTGGCTCGCAGGAATTGATTCGTTTCGCATTCTGAGAAGAAATGCTATTTTTACCGGTAAATGCCTCATGAATTTTATTCAGATATTTTCTGAAAAATTGCGGGTCTTACAGCAAGGTTCCTTCGCGTACCCGAAGGAGTAATTAGAAGAACTTAAAGACTAACCAATCAGCTGACATACTGTAGTTGCTACTTTTTGTGTTTTGTAGATGCTGTTTCAGTTGTTACTTGGTTACCTTACTTACACGGTACTAGTTACAGTTAGTTACTGCGTGAGTACTTGCTCTGCTGTTTCTTTGGTGTTATTTAGTAGTTGACTAGTACTTGTCACTTTACACTTACCACTTGTTAGCTTACTTTCAATTCCTTGTGAGTTGATTATATATCTGCTTGTGGTTGCTTCTTCACCACCTCGCAAGAGGACTGACCCCGTTTTATGGGGATGTAGGTGACGTACAGGTATAGTGCGGATGCGATGACACACGATGGAGGCTTGGGGGACCCACACACTTGACCAATCGTTCCTGTACCTGGTGGTCTCTTTCTTTTGGGGTTTTAGTTTTGTTGGGATGTATTCCCTGTTTTGCACTTTTGTACTTACACTCTGTAAACTCTTTAGACCATTGGGATGTTTCCCCTTTTAGCTTACAGCTACACTTTTTGTACACACCGTTGGTTACACTGTTTCCACTTGTTGTACCCATCTGTGGCGGTCGCCCAGACTTGCGGCTTTGTCGCTTTCCCCACAATTGCTTTCCGCTGATTCTCTACTTAAACCCTTGAACTCTTCAAAAAAAAAATCACTGAAAATTTTGAGTTTTTCCAAGGTCGGGGTTTGGGGCGTCACAGTTTTTGGTATCAGAGCAGAGTTCAAGTGTGCGGTCAGAGCTTCATCGTGCATCATCCATCGCACTGTAAGTATAAGTTAAGTTTCTTTCATTTCTCTATTTCCCACTTTTTAGATAGTTTGTGTTGTGGTTCTGCCGGTATGTTAGATGTCGACGAACCTGACTTACGACAAGATTTTGGAGGCTCTCCAAAACCTGACTCGAGGCAAAGAGGCCTTGAGTGGAACTGTGCGATATTTGGCACGTAATGTGCATATGTTGGCACCTCCATGCGCCAGGTGTTTGGAAGATCACGCGGGGCAGATCTGTCCCCGTGAATTGGCTGAGTTCCCCTACTGTAGTCTTCATGGGCATGTCATAGAGAAATGCCAGACAAAGCAGAGGGATGAACTTTGGATGAGCAATGCGGAAGACATTGAAGATGTATCTTCGGTCTCTGGACCACTGGTTGTGGAAGTGGATAGCCAGGACGGAGAAAGGCGCGGAGCGATCGATTCTCCTCAGTATTCTCCTCAGTCCTACCCTTATGCGGTTTCTTCGGAGTACGTGCCACCGATTCTGGAGGAAGTCCAGGAGATCTCGGACACGCGGCTGAGGAATGTTGTTTCTCCACCACGTGTTAGGCCGAGGCGCTATGGTAGTCGAAAGGACTATAGGGACTTCTACACTAGCAAGTCATGAGATTGCGATATGTTGTTTCATTTTGGTTTTGATGTGCGTAAGTTGTTGGTAGCGCTTGTTTAACCCTATCCTGATGAAGGGTACTTCTGTAATGTTGCAACCTCTTATTAATAAAATAGAAAATTTTCCATTCTTGTGTTTTGTTGGTTGCTTACGCGTAGACTTTTGCACATTTAGATGGCGTGGCGCGCCCGATGTGATGACCTTATGGAGACTCTGAACAACCTTACAGATGTTGTGGGTCGACAGGCGGAGACCATGAGGAACATGGGTGAGCACCTTCAGCAGGCCGCCCAAAGCCAGGGAACACCTGCCCAGATTCCTGTTACCGCAGTCCCATATAAGCAATTTATGAGCTTGAACCCTCTCTCGTTTGATGGAAAATCGTCGCCAGAAGCAGCTGAAGATTGGATCAGAGAAATAGAGCGCATCTTTCGTGTGTTACAAGTTGGTGATGATCGGAAGGTGGATTTCGGGACCCATCGTCTCCGGAAGGACGCCAAAAGGTGGTGGGCGACCACCTGGGAGATTGTTATCGTCGCAAAATTTTTTTCCGTCTTCCCTTTCTTGCGGAAGAGAGAGGAAAATGCTTTTGCGATTCAAACTTGACCGGATTTTGGAAATTGTTTTGAAATACTCGCCTCCATTTTGAAAATTGCGGAAAAATCCATGGGATGGGGCTCGACCTGTCGGTACGAGGTTCGACCGTTCCTGTCGCCTTTAACAGGGGTAATCGAACCAAGGACCAAAATTGTGCTTGACTTAGTTACATCATCGAAATCGTGTTCTATCCTAAATGCACAGAGAATTCAGGCATGTGCTATGAGATTTTGTAAAATGCAAGTTGGAAAACATGATACATGCTTGGAAAACGCTTTGGAGTTGGAAATATTTCTAAGGCAAATGATGGAAATCAATTTCTCAGGAAACTCAGAAGAAGAAGATTTGAAATCTCAGGAAAGTTTATAATGATTTGGAAAACCGTAAAGAGATGAGAATCTCGGGAAATCCTTGAGAAAGTTTATAAAGACTTGGAAAACCATGAAAAGATGAGAATCTCGGGAAAAATGGAAGGAATTCTTGAGAAAAGATGAACATTTGAAAAGGAAAGCACTTGTCGAGAAAACTCAGACTTTGAGAATTTTCTTAGGAAAATGATAGAAAAATTGTGGGAAAGCTCTTTGGAGAAGAAAATTCAAAACTTGAGAAATTGAAATCCTGGGAATCTTAGCCTCGAAATATCTGAAAATTGATTTTGATTCTTGAGAAAGATGAAAATTTCCTTTTTTGAAAATAAATCTTTGAGAAAATAATATTTTCAGGGAAAATCATAGGAAAACTTTGATTTGGAAAATCCAACTTTGGAAATCTTCATAGTTCCTTGAGGAATCGATTTCCAGAGAGTGAAAATTTCTTGAGAAAATCATGGGAAAAACAGATGATGCAGATGATTTGAATGAATGAATGCACTTTGAAAAGATTTCTGAAAAAATTGTTGGAAAAATGTGGATCAAGCCAAAATAAAGCCTTCACATATTCTGACTGTGGCCATGAATATGTTCAGAGTTTATTTGAATTAATTCACGAGATTTTAAAAATTTAGAAATATGATGTGCATTTTAAGATAGCCTAAGAGTGTAGGCTCAATGTGACTGGTAGAAAGATGATGGATCTGGGTCTCGTCCATATTCCGACTAGGGCCGTAAATATGGATTCCACCGAGTTCATCAACTCCCTAAGAGTTGGTGCACGTGCCATTCGTGTTCATCCACGGTGAATTTTGAAATAAAATGCATGAATCACAAAGTCAGGATATTGCAAAATCAAACTACATGATATGCATCCTAATCTAAGCTGTGAAAGTAAATATTATTCCAAATGTACATCTGATCATTACAATTTCGACATAAAATGGAAAAGAAAAAAAAGAAAAAAAAAGGAATCAAAAGGACTTGGCATCTCCCGAACTTTTCCTGCAAAAGTAGGTTAGTACGAGATTGTAACACTCCGGATTTCCAAAACAAAGCTAAGTTAAAATTTTCATGAATTTCTTTTTTTTTTCTTTGCAGCGGAACTTAGAAAAGCTTTTAGCAGCGGAATAAGACGATAATGAGTCGTCGGTTTTAGAAAACTCCGAGCATGTTGCAGGTATGTGGCCAAGCAACTCATTGACCACCAAGGGGTTCCATTTTATCGAAAACCACATGTTTATTACAACACTACTGCTTAGAAAAGCAGTGTAGGTTCAATAAAAGGAAGCAGTACAACTCTGTCTAGAGAAACCCTGGAACTCGATGCCGCCATGCTCCGCATATCGCCACGCAAGTCCAACACCTGAAATCCCCATAAAACGGGGTCAGAACCACTAAGGGTCTGGTAGGCATGCAGTCATACATCCATTCAACTCAAGTACAATAATGACCACTCAGGGTCGCAATGCGCAATAACGACGCTCAAGCCTCCAAGACTTAGCGTATATCGCAGGAGCCTCTTCAAGGCTATGAGTTGAACATCCGCTCAAGTCTTCATGACTTAGAGCAAGCCTTTTCAGGGCTGTGATTTGAATAACCGCTTAAGTCTCCACGACTTAGCCATGACCTCTTTCGGGTCTCAAAGTGATGTTTAGCTCAAGTCTTCATACTTGGCACATCCGTATCCCACGCATCTAAGGACAACTCCTCGAGCTTCGCTTAGTCGTGCGGATACAACACGGGTCTTTGCCCAGTCGGTCCAGTAGTATACCGAACATGACACCTTCACAAAGGTTATGCAGGACTGACTCAACAACGGCCATCCACACATACATTCAAGCATCGCTGAACCTAAGCTAATGCATTGTTTCGATAATTAACCGCTCCCGCCTTTGGTACGCAGGTAGAGCTATTGTCCGGGCATCAACGCGACGTTCTGGGGGTTGATTATTCTATGTATTTTAGATACCCCAGAGGCCTGTTGACCCTATCCATAGTAGGGCAGTGTGTTTCAACTGTGAGAACCCTACTAGGCCCATATTCGGATGCATCCTCTACTTGCAGTAGTTGGGTTCAATCCTTAGGTCTTAAGGATAACCACGACCCCAAAACCCATGAGTGACTGAGGCCATCGTGGACTCTATCAGGTCCAAAGTAAAATACATGTCACTCAAGGCTGTACCATCACTGTCATTCCACAGTGAGCATAATTCCTGAAGGGGTCTGCCAGTCTTACAATTACTTGGACAAAATCTGCATGCCATTTAGGCAGCCCGTGCTTTTAGCACTACGGGAGTATGTACCCGACCCCATTTAGTCCGCCCCAACACAGTCATTACTGAGGGGGTACCCCTAACACGATTTTCAACCGCGGGGTATGTGCGACCTTAAGTCTTATTCATATGCATGCAGAACACCGCTCTTTGGCACTTCGGCCACCATGAGCATCACACCTCTTTGGGTGGAAACAACACACTCTAGCTCTTCGGCCCTTACGAGTCTGGTTGCGTAACCGTTCTCAATGAGCATGCATATGACTCGATCTAAATAGATCGGCTACTCGGCGTATTTTTACGCAACGAGTCCAAACCTAGCCAAGGCGCAACTTCTACTCTGGCTCAGCGGCCCTTACGAGCAAGGTGCCCTTGCAGGTACAAGGATACGAGCCGATCTGGCATCGTTCCATCAACGGACATCATTATGCCGTTCCATTGGTTCTGGCAGCTCTTCTGCCAACCATTTTGTCAGCACCTCCCCTGCTCTACCGGCAGTGGTGCGACGAACCCTTCTACGTTTGTAGAAGGCAATCCATGAACTGGGTAGCACTCTGGTATATGCTAGAGTATCCTGCTACGTTCTTTCTGAGCTATTCTTAGCTTCTTCAGAAATTTCTGCAGCACTTCCTCTCTTTTACGGAGAAAGCATGCATTTCTTTTATCCATTTCAGCGGCATCTCCCCTCTTTGGTAGGAAATCGCCACACTTAATTCGGGGAAATGGATGCGCACCGTTGTGCGTACTTTGCATCCATCAAGGTTGCAGGAACCCTGGGCCATAGCCAGGCCATACGTAATTGACTTAGTCTTTACGTAAAGAGCATTTTGCCAAAAAGCTGAAGCCTTTCCAATAGGGGCTTCATTCGTCAAGCAGAATCTTGAACGAGGAGCGGTCAGGGAATCGCATTGGCGATTTGGAGTTTGATCTCCATTTGAACGCTCATTTATGCGCTATATATGTAGTATAAGCAGAAGCCTGTGCTTTATACAGCGGCGGCGTAAAGAAATGCATATACTATTGTTCAGGGTGTGTAACTGAATGAAATATTCTACATATATAACAAAACAGAAGTCTTGGCATCGTTCGACGCGACGGCGTAAGTAAATACATTGCATAATCGGAAGTGCAATAATCGGAAATGCAGAAAACAGGGAGCCTTTGCATCATACGACGCGACGGCAAAGGTAAATTACATAGCCTGTGCGATATAAGACGCGTCGGCAGAATCAACAGATATACACCTAGATCTGTATCCAACGATAGTTACGAGGCAAGCGAGTGAACACCGAAGTGTCCTAGAGGGCTCAACCAAGAACTAGGGCGAGATACTATTTTTGAAGAATGCATATACTGCGCATTCGAACATATATATCCGACGATAGTTACGAGGCGAGCGCGTGAACACCGAAGCGTCCTAGAGGGCTCAACCAAGAACTAAAGAAAGATACTACTTTAGAAAGTATATGCTATATACAAACAATCAAATACTTGAGAGAGATGGTTTAATGAAGCGAACTTACTTCAATTTGAGGAAGAAACGACTCTGATTGCTTCAAACGCTTCGAACGAGGCTCGACTTCGAAAAAGGATCAACTTCGAACTTCGGACGAAAAAGGACTTGGACTTTGACTTTGAACCAAACCAGGTTCAAGTCAAGTCAACTGGGTGCAGACTTAGGTCAAGTAGGTTCAGACCTAGGTCAGGTGGGTTAGGACCAGGTCAGGCAGGCTTAGACCAGGTCCAGCAGGCTCAGGCTAAGTCAGGCAGGCTCGGACCAGGTCAGGTGGGCTCAGGTGGGCTAGGCTAGGTAGGGGAGGTTTGGAAAAGGAGGAGAGAGAGAGGGGTTGGCGATTTTTAAAGAGAGGGGGGCTCCTCTATTTATAGGTTCTGAAACTTGGGCCCCAAGTTTCAGAATCCCCTCTTTACCCTTGGGCTTTTCTGAGAATCCCTTCCATGGAAGGTGTTGGAAGGAGCTGGAAGGTCCTGGAAGATGTTGGAAGGTGCTAGAATATTCTAGAATATTCTAGAACATTTTTTGAGAAATATTTCTGTGGGTCCCACCAATATTTACGTGGGTCCCGCAAGAATTTCGGGTTTTCGGTGATTTTTTTCCGAAAATTTTTTAGTACGCCATTCCCTTCGTATTGACGTAACTAAGAAAGTTGGCTCGCATGAATCCTTTGATTTTGTTCAGATAGGAAGTTATGGCTTCCAGAGTGTTTGAGCATATATTCGCGAATCGACGAATATCCTAAGTATAACTGGCTCGCAGCAATTGATTCGTTTCGCATTTTGAGAAAAAATACTATTTTTACCAGTAAATGCCTCATGAATTTTATTCAGATATTTTCTGAAAAATTGCGGGTCTTACATCATTACCCCCTTAAAGGAATTTCGTCCACGAAATTCAGCTAAGAGTACAAGGTGAAGAGTTCAGGATATTTATCCCGCATATCCGATTCAGGCTCCCAAGTGCAATCCTCTATTCCATGATGCTGCCACCTCACTTTAACAAGTGGAATAACCTTCGTTCTTAGCACTTGCTCCCGTCGGTCCACGATCTCTACTGGCCTTTCTTCCACCGTCATATCTTCTCGAATGTCAATGTCTTCATGTTGAATGACGTGAGAAGGATCATGAACATACTTTTGAAGCATTGATACGTGAAATACATCATGTATTTGCGCGTATTGTGGTGGCAATGCTATACAGTAGGCAGTCTCTCCGATTCGGTTCAAAACTTTGAAGGGACCGACGAATCTGGGGCTGAGTTTCCCCTTCTTTCCAAAACGAAACACACTCTTGGTTGGAGAGACCTTGACGAAAACCTTATCTCCAACCGCAAAACTGAGTTCCCTACGTCGCTGATCGGCGTAGCTTTTCTATCGACTCTGAGCAGTCTTCTTTCTGATCATGTGGACCTGCTCAGTGTAATGGTGCAACACAATGGGCGAGTCCAGGGTTCGCTCACCCACTTCACCCCAATGGATTGGTGATCGATAGGGTCGCCCATACAAGGCTTCATACGGTGCCATCCCAATGCTAGCGTGGTGGCTATTATTATAAGCAAATTCAGCCAACGCTAGGTGGGAATCCCAATCACCCTTCCATTCCAGAATACAGGCTCTTAACATATCTTGAAGAGTCTGTATGGTTCATTCCGATTGCCCATCTATTTGGGGATGGAATGCTGTACTGAACTTGAGTTTCGTCCCCAGAGCTCTCTGAAGTTGTTCCCAAAAGTGAGAGGTGAACTTCGGGTCACGATCAGATATAATCGAAATCGGCACTCCATGGAGTCTAACGATTTCCCGAAAGTAGATCTCTGCCAATCGTTCAGTTGAGTATCGAGTGTTGATTGGCAGAAAGTGAGCAGACTTGGTGAGTCTGTCCACAATCACCCATATCGAGTCATGTTGTCTCTTGGATCGAGGCAATCCAACGATGAAATCCATCGTAATGCCCTCCCATTTCCATTCCAGAATCTCGATCCGTTGCATCTTTCCACCAGGTCGCTGATGTTCGATCTTAACTTGCTGGCAGATCAAACACTTTGAGACAAATGTAGCCACATCACGCTTCATACCCCTCCACCAGTACTTTCTCTGCAAGTCCGAGAACATCTTCGTACCCCCAGGATGGATAGTATACTTGCTACTATGGGCCTCCTGGAGTACTTCCTGTCTTAGCTCAGGGTTATTTTGGAAGCCAAATCCTTTCTTCCATCCATATTCCTCCATCTTCTTTTAAATGGAAGAAAGTATCATCTTTTTCGGCACGAGCTTTCAATTCCAAGTACTGGGGATCCTTGAACTGTTCGGCTATGATGCGATCGAGGAACTCAATGTAGATCGTCAAACATGACAATCGAATCTTTCCTGGGTCGGCTAGAAATGGCTTCCAACTGACGAAATCCTCCATCAGCTTCCATTGTCCGGTTAGGCTGGCCAGAGTGCCAACAGTCTTGCGACTAAGGGCATCTGCTACAACATTCGCCTTTCCAGGGTGATAGGAAAGCGTGAATTCATAGTCTTTGAGGAATTCCAGCCATCGCCGTTGCCGCATATTAAGTTCTTTTTTAGAAAAGAGGTATTTTAGGCTCTTATGGTCCGACATGACCTCAAATTTCTCTCCATATAGGTAGTGTCACCAAATTTTAAGTGCGAACACCACCGCGGCAAGCTCAAGATCGTGGGTTGGATAATTTTTCTCATGGACTCTCAACTGTCGTGACGCATAGGCGATTACTTTGCCATGCTGCATCAACACACAACCCAGACCGGTTCCTGAGGCATCAGTATATGCCACGAAGCCTCCCTGACCAGAAGGTAAGGTAAGGACAGGGGCAGTAGTAAGCCTCTGTTTGAGAACCTCAAAGCACTCCTTACACTAGTCAGTCCATTCAAACTTGACTCCCTTTTTAAGTAATTTCGTCATCGGTACGACAATTCGGGAGAAGTCTTGTATGAACTTCCGATAATATCGGGCAAGTCCAAGGAAGCTACGGACCTCAGTGATATTTTCTGGCTGCTTCCAGTCCATCACAGCTTCCACCTTCGCAGGATCCACTGCGATTCCATCTTTTGAGATCACATGACCAAGGAACATCACTTTATCTAGCCAGAATTCACATTTTGAAAACTTAGCATAGAGTTGGTTATCTTGAAAGGTTTTCAAGACGATTTTCAAGTGCTCCACATGTTGTTCCTTGTTCTCAGAATATACGAGAATGTCATCAATAAAGACGATGACAAAGCTATCCAAATATGGTCTGAATATCCGGTTCATTAGATCCATAAAGGCAGCAGGCGCATTAGTGAGTCCGAAGGGCATTACTACGAACTCATAATGGTCATATCTCGTTCTGAAGGCAGTCTTAGGTATATCCTCTTCCTTTACTCTTAGTTGATGGTACCCAGACCTGAGGTCGATCTTGGAGAACACCCTCGTTGTTCTGAGCTGATCGAATAAGTCCTCAATCCGAGGCAACGGGTACTTATTTTTAACAGTTGCCTGGTTAAGCATCCGATAATCGATGCATAACCGAAGGGATCCATCCTTCTTCTTTACAAACAGTACCGAGGCTCCCCACGGTGATACACTCGGTCGGATGAACCCTTGTTCCATCAGTTCTTCCAACTGACACTTCAACTCACTGAGTTCAGCTGGCGCCATTCAATACGGGGCTTTGGATATTGGCGCTGTTCCAGGTAAGGATTGAATTCCAAATTCAACCTCACGAAGTGGTGGAAGTCCTGGCAATTCCTCAGGAAACACTTCGGGAAACTCCCGCACCACTTCCAAACTCTCAAGGGGTTGGTCGTTGGATTTTTCCACTGAGAGACTCAACAGGATGGCCACACAACCCTTCCTAAGGTATTTTTGTACCTTAAGTGCTGATATGAGCCTTTTTTGTGGAACTGGTTTGGATAACCGGTATTCCATCTTAGGCAATCCGGGTCGGGATAGGATCACTCTGCCCTCACGGCACAAAATCTTGGCATTATTCTGAGCCAACCAATTCATTCCCAAAATGACATCGTACTGTATCATATCGATCAGGATGGCGTCAGTAGGCAAGTGTTGCCCTGCTATCTCAATATCCAAATTTTTCACACACCGGATACATTTGGTGCGTGAACCCAACGGGTTATATACTTCGATTATTTTATCAATCGGTTGCACCGAGGCGTGGAGTTGTTCGGTGAAATCGTCAGAGATAAACGTATGAGTAGCACCACAATCAAACAAGACGTAAGCTGCATGTCCATTAACAGGTACGGTGCCTTCAATCAGGTCACCATTTTTGACTTGTTCAATCGTTACAGCATATACACGACCTGCAGTAGGCCTTTGTTCGATCCTAGGAGGCGGTCGTTGGAACTGCGAACGCTGTGGTGCTGGTCAAGAGGGTCCGGCAGTACCGGCATTACTCCTCTGTTCATCTGCAGCCTTCTTGGCGCAATCCCTTATAAAGTGACCCATCTTGCCACAATACAAGCAACCACCCATGTCACGAGGACATGGCTTTCCGGGGTGGTTCACACGACACCTTGGGCAGCTGAAGTTGGACTGCTGACCATTCGGAGTTGTGTTCTGCCTTGGCCTCACGACTTGTTGAGTGTTGTTCCCTCCTTGGAACTTCTTCTTTTGAAAGGGTTGTCGTGAACCTTGGCCACTTGGGAACGTCCTTTTGCGATTCCCACCATTCACTATGGGCTTCTTTGCTATGATCACTTTAGATCGTGCCCAATCTTCTTGGATTTTTGAAGCTGCTGCCACTGCAGCCTGAAAAGTCGAAGGCATGTTTGTTATCACTCGAGACCGCAGCCCTTCGCGCAGAGCATTCACATATTTGTCGGCCCTTTCTTGGTCGGTCTCAAATAACCGGGAGCAGTACCGTTCAAGATTTTGAAATTTGGTGGTATAGTCAATCAGACTCATGCCACCCTGCTCTAATTCCAGAAACTTCATCTTGTTCTTGTTTCTGGAGTGTAATGGAAAGTAATTATCCATGAAAGCTCTCCAGAAGTCAGTCTAAGGAATGACTTCAACTTCCGAGAACTAGATAATCTTAGTGGTATCCCACCACTTTCGTGCGTTGTCTTTCAGCCTGTACGTGCCAAAGTTGGTCTTCTTTTCTTCTGGTACTCCCAATACCAGGAAGGCACGTTCTGTCTCTTCGATCCAACTTTTTGCCAGTTCAGGATCGGCTCTTCCGGCGAAGACTGGCGGATCGAGCTTGAGGAATTTTTCATAGGTTATTCCCCCAAGGTTTTCATTTCGAGGTGTGACTGGTTCCGGCCTTGTTTCTCGAATGGCAGTAACCAGATTGTTGAGCGTTTTCAGCAGGAATCCTTGAGTATGGGACTCCTCGCTCGACATGGTTCTCCTCGTCGTAGGAGCCATTTATCTATCACATACAAGCAACATGTTTTAGTTTTTCAATGTATATATCGAAGCAAAAGTTTCATTTACTTAATATACATCACATTTACACAAACATCGCCTTAAACAAAACGTCATGCCGCACTGGCAGACTTTTAGGCGTTGAGAAACTATGTACATGAGTCTATTGACTCCAAAACACTACCAGTCTCTTCTAGGAACTGGATTTCTTTCTCGACCCAAAGAACCCGAAGTATCATTTACTTCCACATTGCCTTGGTGTAGGCACTACTAGTTTTGGCTTGGGCGGCACTTCCGCGCTCTCAAGCGAATCTTGTGGGTAGATCAGTGATGCCGGTCCACTTGCCCATTCAGTGGCATCATGGCTCGAGGAATCCGATACCATAACGGGATGATAGGGGTTGTATCCCTCTTCTTGGCCATTCAGACTCGGCGTTGGTGAAGCCACTCTGTTCCCCCATATAATAGTACTTTGATTCGAGGAATCTGAAATCATAATGGGATTATAGAAGGAGTTGTTGCATCCCTCCTCCCAACTGTGCAAGCTAGGCGTACATGATGCCTGTTGATAGCCTTGCGATTGACCAAATCCCTCAAGGAAGTTCAAGTCAAATCCTACCAGAGACGGTAGTTCATCAGAAGTTGCTGGGGTACGGCTACTCTCTCTACTGGAGTAATGTGGCCCACTAACACGCGAGGTTGTGAACACCCCAAATTTTTCAAAATGTTGTAAATATCCCCATTTTTTTTCTTGACCCCACTTTCTGGGTAATTGAGTTAGTCTTAAATCTAAATTCCATTTTATTTCTCAAATTTTGCTGAAATCAAATTCATTTTATATATTTGACTCAATTTCGGACTCGGATCCACTGTCAAAATCAAACCCGAGCTTCATTATCCAATTTTAAATCAAATTCTCAAAATTTGCAAAAATAACTTCTAGGAAAGCTCAAACAGTTCGTCCGGTATCCGTTTGGATGCATTGCGTTATATTTCTCGATTCAAGTTTTAAAACTCGAACATTTTCACAAAACTTGGGTCCAAACCCATTCTTCTGAAGAATTTTCCCCAAAATGGCCTGAAATTCTCGGAAAAACACTTTTGTAAATATTTCTCAGAAAAATACAAAAAAATTGAAAAATAAACTAAAAACCAAAAAAATTGGAAAATTTACGAGAAAAACAAATGAGTTTTAGCTTTTAAATCATCTTTTACTAAAAACCTCATTTTAGAAAAACACCTTTTTGAAAATCTTTTTTTGAAAGAGCCCTTTTTCGTAAATTGGTGGCTTAGGGTTTTTTCTTCGTAAGAAAGTAGAGGGCGGCGCCTCTGAGGGAGGAGAGTCTTCCTCCATGGCCGACCCCCCCCCATGTGCATCCTTCATCCTTCAGCCATCCGATCCCCAACAACTTCCTCCTCCTTTGTTTATCACGAACGAACTCGCTGACTTCTCTCATCCCTCAAATCGCCACCCTCCGATCCATGGCTCGAGGCCATCCACCCTTTATCCCTAACGGTCGCTTCTGGAGCTTTCTCTTCTTCCTCTTTAAAAGGGAAGCCATCCCTGGCACAGGGGATCGGGTCTTTTTTTATTATTATCATCCAGCACTCTCGCATCCGCGGGATATCAAGCAGTCCTCCTCCCTCCCGATCTCTCCTGAGGTGATCGAAAGAAGCCGATTCCCCTCCACAAATTCTGCAAAAATCACAACGCTTCATCTCCAGCCTACCGACGGAAGATCAAACCCCTCTGCAAGAAGCTGGTAAGAGTCCCTTGCTCACCTCCCGTCCTCTGCATTGCTACGTTTTCTCTCCCTCCCCCATTTCCTTGTTTTGCATTTTCTTTTTCTTTTTCTTTTTATTTTCTTTTCTTTTTTTTTTTCTTTTCTCCTCCTATTCGGGTTTTGGTCATGCCCCAGCAATGCATCATCGGATAAATCGGTTTGCCTATGACAATGCCGATCTCTCGCATGCAAAATTAACAAGGATCATGGTATTCCAACATTTGGTTTCTTCATTTACCGCTTATTAGCTCATGTCTTAATTTCCGATTTGCATCTGTTTCCTTTCTTCTTATTCTTACCTGCACTCTGTTTTAATTCATCTCGATTTCTATCATTTTATTTCTGTTTGTTTTAATGTCGGATTGGGTTTTGTTTTATTTTGATTTGTTTCAAATTATGCTAGGTCTATCTATTTCATTGAAACACTCCCTGTAATGCCGAACTGCTCATAGCAGCCTCGGCTTACAGGTGTAACATTTGCAGAATCTTCATATCTCTGTATTTCCTTCATCGTTACTCTGCAACTTGGTATAGAACCGCTCTGCTTCTGTTCACATTTGACTCTCTCTGCAAGAGCACTCGATCTATCGATCCTGGCTCCTGGTGATATTGCTCACCATTGCCATGTTATATTTTGTCATTCATTTCCTTGTTTTTTTTTTTTTGCAATCGGATCATTACAGTGTAAGCATCCGACACTCTCGTCCCTTCTTACTTTTCACCTATTGTTGCTGAAGATGCTTTAAGTCGTGATGATGATGTATATCTCGCACCCATTTTGGCGTGTGGTTCATCATGATTGGATCTAAGTGTTCTTCTGTTTTCATTGTAAGATAATCTCTGGAATTGTTTTTTTTTTTATTATTTTTCTTTCTTTTTCTTTGATTTAGAGCCCCTTTCCCTCGTTTAAATTTGTCATTTAGCAATCATACTATTTTATTTGGTTTAATGGCCTACGTTTCATCATCGCTTGTTGATACAGGTTAGTACCACATTTTATATTATTGGTGCCTTGTCCTTCATTTCTTTTAACCACATCTGTATTCTAGACCTCTCTACACAGTGTATTTAAAACAACGTTTACACTATAACATCATCCACATCCATCATGTTCCTACCTTCCCTGATCACCAGCTACATTCAGGAGGTAGCCATCACACCTCGTCACTGTATGTTGCTGCAACCCCTTTTACAGAATTTTCTATCATATCGATCCATTTTTGTACATTCGTTATTCCCCAACTTCTCCCATGATACCTAAGTTATGCAAAATCTAGATTCTCAAAGCGTAGCCGCACAGGTGATGGTTTGAAATCAAAGGTGGAAGGTAAGGAGGGCTTCTGGAAAAGAATAGTTGGTGAGTTAAGGGGCAAACTCGCAAATATTTGTGGAGAAGTGCCTGCCTTTGCTTGATCATTATAAGACTCTCTTATGCTAAATTTGTCAACATTTCATTTTTTTTATGGCTAACTCTGTTTGTCTTCGTGATTAACAGTTTGTTAGAAGCGTTGGGCGCCGAATATACTGTGCTCTGAAGGTATGAAATGTGATGAATTCCCTGGTTATAAGTTCCGGCTATCACATCTTGGGTATCAAATGTATAAGAGGTCATTTGGATTTAGAATTCTGTGTTGAATACATTGGATGCATGTTTTAAATATATGGCTAAATCCTTACATCCTGTACTCCACACTCAGCACATCACTTTTGTTCTCCTGCTACATCCTAGTGACTATCAACATAACACTCCATCTATTATAATCCAATGTTACCACCACAGCCACAACATTTATCCCCATCAGCATGAGTACATTTGTCTGTCGCACAATATCTTCTGCATATATTCACGTTTCATATATATTTACTACACTTTTCATCTTCACCATACTTGATACATCCTCCACAATACAGCCCTACATTCAACTGGGGAAGGGTCAAAACATCAGGTAGCCACCTCCCTGGTTGCTGTCACATGTTAAGGCTCTAAGAGCCGAATCAAAATCATCCTGAAGGCACTGGTAGTGTTCTTAGATTCTTGACAATTGGATGTCTTCTTAAATGATGACTGTAACTCCACTTCTGCTTCAAGGATTGATAAGTTTGAAAGTTACCACTTCACTGTGCCCCAAATTTCATCATATACAGGTTTTGTTATGTCACATTAAGATCATAGCCCAGTAAATAAAGGTCATCTTCATCATCTGTTACAAGTCACAGTTCATCAACACTTCATCACTAATCACTCACCTCACTGCTGCACCTCTGGCTCCACCCGTAGTACTCCATGCACACGTTACCTCTCAAATGGCAACATTGTGCTATACACGCTGCAGGGAGACCTTCGCTTGCAACCAGCCTTCATTACATGACCCACTTCAGTATACCTTCTCAGTTACTCCACCAACTCCGTCCCCATTAGCTGCCGTCATGAATACAGTAAACCCGCAGCCATCCCCTCACCATCACTATGTATATTCATTACTACATTTCCCGTTTCATCTTACTTGTATATTGTAATAAATGGCTTCAGCCTATGCTTGATGCATACTCATTTAGGCCCATAATCCCCTAAAGACATCATTTTTTTTAGTGATGTTATCAGAGATAAACATGGTAGCACAGCATAATTCATTGAATTGGTTAGCCAATTCATCAGCAGCTAGATATTTGTTGTCTCATGAGCTGGTTCAGCTATAATAAATAGAATTTGTTGGACAACAGGCAGGATAATATTCATTTCAGGCTCTTCAAGCCAGGGTTCCCTTAGCTTCCCAGCAAACAAATCCCCTCTTATTGCTAGATGTCTATCGATTTGGGATACTTGTATCCCAGATCCACTAGGCAGGAGCATCAATTTTTCATGGCCCTGTTATCATCGCAAAATTTTTACTTTTTTGCGAGTCAAACTGACCTTTGAAAAAGATTTTGAAAATAACTCGCCTCCGTTTAAAAATGCGGGAAAATTCCGTAGAATGGGACTCGCCTGTCGGTACGAGGTTCAACCGTTCCTGCCACCTTTAACAGGGGTAATTGAACCAAGGATCAATCTTATGCTCTACTCTATTCAACTTGTCCAAATCATATTCTAATTTCTAAATGCACATAGAATCAGGCATGTGCTATGAATTTTCAGAAAATGCACATTTGAAAACATGATGTTTGCTTTGAATGATTGAAATACTTAGAAAATGTAAATCTTGGAAATGATATCACATGAGAAATCGTGAAATGGGATTTGAAATGTACTTCTGAGAGAGATAAAAATCAATTTTGAGAAATCCTTGACATTTGGTGAAAATCGATTCTGAGAGACTTGGTTTCTCTAAATTCAAACTTTGAAATTGAAATTCTAACTTAGAAAATTTGAATTTGGAACTTGGGAAATACTTGAAATATTCTTTGAAATTCAATGTCTTTGGGAAAATCGATTTTGCTATAAGACTTAGGAGATTTTGAGAAAATGAACTTCTTTGAATTGAAATTTGAATTGGAATTGGCAAATGCATGAATATGATTTTGAGGAATTGAGAAATACTTTTTGTATTTTAAGAAATGCAGTGCATTTTGAAGTTAGCCTAAGAGTGTAGGCTGAATGTGGCTAATGTGAAGATCATAAATCTGGGTATCATTCATATTCTGACTATGGCCATAAATACGAATTCCACCAAGTTTATAAACTTCATAAAAGCTAGTGCATGTGTCATTCGTGTAGACCATGGTGAATTTGTAAAAATATGCATGAATCATCATCCATCACACATTAACATTATTTAAAAAAAAAATAAACTATATGCAATGCAACCTAAGCTAAGCAGGAAATGTAAATTCTTATTCCAAAGTTTAATTACAAATTACATCACTATTGAAATTTAAATACATGAAAAAATAAAGTCTTCAATGTACCTGCAAAAATAGAAAACTTTGTTAATGAAAATATGCTGGCTTTTCTAGATTTATCCAGTAATATCTAGAAATTACTGGATTTTGCTAGATATAAGCCTTTTCCTTGATTCCCTTAAATAAAAATGATAAAGTATGAAATAAAATTGAATAAATATGAAAGAGAAGATATGAAATTTCGAAATTGGGGTCGAAATGACCAAAATACCCCTAATAACAAGACTATGGCCTTGAAATTAGGATTTTTAGAAAGATATTTTGATAAAATGCAAGTTTTGAAATTTGAAGGGAATAAACTCAAACCAAATATGCTATGACATGATTAAAAATATGAAATTAGGGTTAGGGATTTCGAAATTTAGGTCAAATGACCAAATTGCCCCTGATAGCAAGACTATGGCCTTGAAATCAGGGTTTTTAGAAATAGATTTTGGTAAAAACTTAGGTTTTATGCACTAAATGAAATCAAATGAGCACAAAATTAAACCTAAAGCATCCTAATATGATTATGAACATGATTAAACCCTAAAAATATATGCTTATGCACGAAAATCCAACAATATCACAAAAACTGTGATTTTAGCAGTGTTTTTGGATCTTTCAGGAACCCGGTTTTGCAATTTGCTTAATTCAGCCATCAAATGGATTCCAAAATTCATAAAAATTGGTACCTGCACTTTTTATAACCCTAATGTCGAATTGGAATTATAAAAATAATTTTTTGACATTAAATTAATCCAAAAATCGCATTAAACCCTAAAATATGCTATTTTTGACCTAATTCACCAACCAGTCTCAATCCAAGACCTGAACCAGGGATCAAATCTCCATGGAAATTTATGAAATTTTAAAGAGACTAACTAAGAAGAAAAACCGAGATTTCCCAATTTACAGATCGGAAAAATCATCTCCGGTTAGGGAGAAACCCTTCCGGCAATCTGAGATAAAATATATCACTTTTAACAGGGATTAAAACGGCTACTTCAGATTGAAAATACAGACATAAATAGCAATACTAAACAAAAATCTCTGAAATTTTAGTCGTAAACAGTAGACAGAAAAATAACAATACTCACTTTTTACAGATTATGAATCGGATCTGTGGTTTGGGATTTATGACTAACATAAGTCTGATTAGGGTTTTGGTAAACCCTAACGAGTTTTAAATTTAAAAACCGATTCTCTAAAAGGGGAAAAATACTAAACAGTGATCAAAAAATCCTAAAATTTCACAGCAAACAGATCTACTTAATGTGAATCCATATCACTTTACAGATCTAAAATCGAATATAAGATGAGAGAAATATCATCACATCAAGTTACCTTCTTGATTTTAACCACGATTTTAAAGCTTTAAAAACCCGATTTGATGTCTGATTTTTTTGACAGGGTTCCCGAGATCTAAAACCTCTGATTTTTCTACAGTAACTCAATAACTCATGCATGCGAACTTCAATCCGAAATAACATTATCTTTACTGTTCTAAACCTAAAACACACAGAAATTTAAGAAACTTGAAAAACTATGCATTAACTAATGTAAATAAATAAAATAAACCATAAAACAGTAAATAAAACTTATTTCTATGCTATAGAACGTAAAACAAACATGAATAAACCATGAAAATAAAATAAAAACAGGGAATTAATGGTTAGAATTTGATATCACCTTTAAAACATAGATTTAACCCATTAAAAAGGGTAAATCATATATTTTATTGGTTAATAATGTAAAGAATCATATTAAAATCAATTCTAATGGATTAAAATCCCTGTAAATCATCCAAAACAGGGTTAGATCACCTTCTTGGATCGTTCTTGCTGATTCTTGATGGTTCTTGAGGTTAAATCATGATTGATCTTCCATAAGGAGGGGTATCCAAGCCTAGATCTAGGTTTAGAACATTAAAATCATTAAATAAAATATGAAAAAAAGCAAAGGAATTCATACCTTGGAGTTGCAGCAATGGAGGAAGGGCTGGAGAGGAGAGAGAAGCTCCAAGAATTGAAGGTAAGTGAATAGTAAAAATCGTCCCCCCCTATGCTCCCTTTTATAAAAAAAATTAGGTTTAGTCTTGGATTTTCAAATTACTTTTTTGCCCTTTTTAAAACCTATCCAAAGTCATTAAGGGGGGCGATTTTTTTAGAGACTCCTAATCCTAATTAACACCTAATGACACCCCTAATTAACCCTAGAGACTCCAAATGTGGTGCCACTTGGCACTTTCCACATTTGATTTTAAAATCTTAACTAAAACCTTTAAAAACAATAGTTTGAAATCAAGTTTTAAAAATGGGTTTTCAAAATGGATTTTGACTCTTCTAAATTTCTAAAACTAACCAAGACATCAACTAACCCTAGTCTAGCCCTGACTGACTCGAATATGGCACCACCCCGAGTGGGCCCTACTAGAGTTTTTACAAAAAGATGATTTTAAAACTCGAAATTGAAGGAGTTTTCAAAAGGATTTTCAAAAGTAATCTTAAAATTAGGATTTTTGAAATGGCATAGGGTTCTAACTGAATTAGAATTCCTCTGGATATGGTGCCAACTGAGTGGGCCCACATCGAGTTTCAGAAATTTTGAAATAAACACTGAAAATGGCTTTGAAAAGGGGTTAAAATCGATATTTGAAATTCAAGATCTTTGAAAATAGGGTCTCAAGCGAACTGGAACTCCGGGTTAGAGTCCTGAACTCTTAGGACTCTGAGATTTTAGATTTTAAAAGCCAAATGAAAGAATTTTCAAAAGATTTTATCAAGAAATGATGAAATAAGTCAGAAAACACAGTCAGGGTTAGACTCCTAACTCAACCGAACTCTAAAATAGAATCCTGAACTAACTGGACTATGTAAAATGACCTAAATTTTGAAAATAATCGAAAAAGACTGAAAATGGAAGTAAAACAGACTTAAAAACCAGACTCCTGACCGGATTAGGACTCTGAGACAGAGTCCTGATCGGACTGAAACTTTTAAAGATTTGCGAAATTTGATGAATAGAGGAATTCAGAAGCGACACCACCTCAATGGGTCTCATCTGTGAGTTGAAATCGATTAAAATTTGAATTTGAAATGAATCTAGATTGTTTTCTGAGAAAATATTTCGAAATATAAAGTCCTGGGGTTGGAAAATGACAGAGTATTGAATAAAAACCCAGGTTTTGAAATGGATTTTTGAAATAAAAGCTTTAAAATTCAAATCTGGATTGAATGTTTTGAAATAGGAGTGTTGGATCTCGAAAATGAAATGCAATGACATGCAATGCTATGCAATGACATGCAATGCTATGCAATGACATGCAATGCTATGCAAAATACATGCAATGACATGCAATGATCTGTAATGACACTGGATGAGGGTGAAAATTTGGGGTGTTTACAGGCCCTCAAGTTAGGAACCACACTATCCAAGTCCGGCAAATAAGAGTTAACAATGTTCAGACATGGAAGATAATCTTCCTTCTGCCCAAGTACAATCAGCTGAACTTTCTTCCATCCAGTCGCAACAATTTGGGCCTGGGCCTGTTCAGCTGCAAATGGGAATTAAACCCACACTTCCACATGTCAGCTTCACCTTTTCCACAAATTTAAACCTTAAATACCTTGACATGTGAGCACTTTTGCCATTGATATCCATATAAAATGTGCACTTTTCCTCCATTTTCCATAATTAATCCAGTTGTTTTACAGGGCACATATGGAAAATATCATTACTTGGAGTTGTAAATTCGATTCTATAGGTTGTAATAGTTAGATTTTGAATGAGAATTTATATTTCCCATTTTAGATTAGAATGAATGAGCATTGTAAATATCATGAATTGCCAGTTTTCATGCATCTTTTTCTTTATTTCTCAAAATTCTCACAAATGGTGAAGCACGAATGGCACGTGCACCATTTCGTAAGAGGTAAATCAATCCTAAGTTGATGATCCATATCAATGGCCATAGTCAGGGTGTGGACAAGACTTAGGATTTTTATCTTTTACGAAATAACATCAGATCCACACTGGATCCATTTTCAAAATTCATCATATTTCCTTAAATATTTTCTCCTTTTATCAGAATTTAACTTAAAATTAATTCAAAATATATACCAATGGCCATAGTCAGGGTATATTGAGAGTTAATTTCATTTTAAATTCTATAAAAGCACCAAATGTGTTTCATTCTTCACCTGAATTTAAATATAGATTATTATATAATACATTCAATGACCATAGTCAAGGATATATTATATCTTCAATCTTATTTTAATTCATTTAAAGAATGGAATAGCTTTTCAAAATCCGATTTCAAAAATTTAAATTCATTCATCATTTAGATAGAACTGCATCATATTTTCAAAATTCCTTTTTCAAAAACTCCAAGTGATGTAAATATTTTCCTCAATCTATCTTCAATCCTTATCAAATCCAATTCATTCTTTCAATTGTCAAAATTCTATTTCATTTTGAAATCTCAAAGTTCAATCTAACTTTGAGATTTCAAATTCATTTTATATTCAAATTTCAAATCGGATTTCAAAAGTTCAATTCGACTTTGAAATTCCAAATTCATTTATATTCAAGTACTCCAAATCAAATCCAAAATTCCAATTTAACTTTGAGATTCCCTTCATCTTCTAAAATTCAAAATTTAAAAATTCAAGGTCTAAATCGACTTTGAAATTCATTTGTACATTCAAGATTCAAATTTTAAATTTCATTTTCCAAGTTCGATTCAAAACTTGGAAGTTCTTAAACAATTCCAAATCCATTTTTGGATCCAGGATTCAACACTCATATTGGATCTCAGACTTTAGATCCAATTCCTCTTTAGGATCCAGAGTCCAATTCCACTTTTGGATCTCAGACTTTAGATCCCATTCCCCTTTAGGATCCAGACTCCAATTTCACTTTGGATCTTAGTCAGATCCAATTCCATTTTAGGATCCAGAATTCGACTCCACATTGGATCTCAGAACACAGATTCAAATCCATGTTAGGATCCAGAATCCAACTTCACCTTGGATCTCAAATTACAAATCCAAAAATCCATCCTAGGATCCAGAACCCAATTCTACATTAGGATCTCAGACTTCAGATCCAAATCCATCTTAGGATCCAGAACCCAATTTTATATCGGATCACGGATCTCAGATCTCAGATCTTAAAATCCATTTTTAGATCCAATTTCATTCCCAATTCTAGATTTCGAATCCAATTCCCTTTTCAAATCTCATCTGAATTCCACAAATCCACATCTATTTTAGATCCAGTTTAAAGATCCAATTCCATTTCATTTCAGATTCCAAATCTAAATCCACTTACAGATCATATCTGGATTTCTTAAATTCATTTCTACACCATTTAGATTTCTCAGATCCATTCTAAATTTAAGATTTCCAATTTCAAAATCTAAATTCAATTCCATCTCAAGTATTCATTTCCTTTCTTAAATTCAAGTTCAAATTCAAAGTTCATTCCCAACTTTGAAATTTCATTTCCTTTCATTTTCAAAAGCTTCAAGTCATTCTCAAAATCAAGATTTATTCTTTCAATTCTGATTTACTTCGAAAACTTAGAACTTCTCTGATCTATCTCAAGTTCTAAAGTTAGATTCAAACATTTCTTCACTCCCTTACCAAGTTCATCTCAGAACACTTGGAAATTTTCAAAAACGTGTTTTTCAAAATAGCACACATCTTTACATTGCACAAGCATGATTCTTTGTGCATTTAGAGTTAGATTAAATTCTTAGATTATATTTAGGCAAAGCAAAAGGCATAGATTCGATCCTTGGTTCGATTACCCTTGGTAAAAGCGCCAGGAACGGTCGAACCTCGTACCGACGATCGAATCCCGTCTCTCCATTTTTTCCCGCAATATTTTCAAAAATGGAGGCGAGTTAAATTTCTAAATATGTTTTCAAATAAAGGTCAAGTGAGACCGCGCAAAATAGTTCATCTTCTCTCTTTCTCCCTTTCTTTTCTCTTCTCTTTTTCTTTTCTTTCTTTTATTCCACTCCCTTCAAAAAGGAGGAGAATAGAGGTTAGGAAAGGAAAAGAGAAGGAAGAGAGAGAAACCAACAAGAGAATAGGAAAAATATTGCGATTATCACAGTTTTGGCGACCGAGATGGGACTCGTCTTCGTCCGGTTGAATTTATGCCTTTGCTTTGCTTAAGTATTTTCTAAGTCTTTATTCTTCTATGTCAGCTACATTTCCATGCAAACCTTAGTAGCCTAGATTCTGTCCTAAGCTGACATTATTTTCATATAGGATCTAAGTATGGTTTGGTAGGACCATATTGAGGAGATTACATCAATGTTCACATTAGACTTAGGTCTTAAATACCACTCTCCTCAATTTTAGGGATTGAATGCAGACAATGTATGCAAGTGTATGCTTCTTTTCATTTAAATCTATCTCTTTAGGACTTGCATTAGAGCTTTCTGGTTTTATCGCATGTTGATCATATTTTTTAAAACATCCCTACCTACATTGTCCCGGTCTTCACGTTGCTGGGCTGTCTCACTGAACCATAGTTCGGGAGAGAGCCTCACAACTGGACCACTTATTTGGGCTCACGCCCCCCTACCACGTACCTAAGGGCCATAGTCCAAGGTATATCGGAGGTGCTCAAGGATGTTGGGAAGCCCTTACCTTAGAACCGGAGAAATATCTTATATGCCACGTACTTCGAGCTTCGGCTTGAGTATATCGGCGTACCTTGATTGGAATCAGATGATCTGAACCATAGAGTTAGGATTAAGATCCTACAAGCTATTTCAAATATTGCATATAGAGTCAGCCTTTAGGGAGTGTTGTGTGCGCATCCTTGTTTGTGCAGCTATGATTGTGTAATTTTTTTCTCCTATATATGTCGAACCTTTTTCTCAAAACCCTGGGTGTATACTATTCAAAAATTTTCTCTATTTTTCAAAAACACCAGGTGTATATTTTTCCTTTATTCTTTTCTCTTTTTGTGTGTCAAAAATTTTCTTAAAAAGCCCTGGAAAGTCTTTTCCTAAGCCCCTTTGTCTTTCAAAAATTTCCAGGAGTTGTGTCTATCCTCTCTCATCAAAAGTCTATCCGTAAGTCCTGCATTCTATCTGACTCTTTTCCTCTTTTTGCCTCAGTATCACTCCGATGGCATCCGAATCTCCCGATGCTATCTTTCCTTGGGATCATGTCTTCTATCAAATAAGGGATGGAACCCCAGATCATCGGGTCATCCAGTCTCGTACCTTCTTCCCTCGGTGGTACTATTCTTGGTTCACCACCTTCTCGCGTATGTTCCCAGAGTACTTGGATGATTGTGGATTGGAGATGGCATCGGCAGTTGGCAAGCGAACCATCAACGGCAGTCTGATTCAAGCTATGGCAGAGCGGTGGAATCCGCTTACCTGCACGTTTTGGTTTCCGTGGGGAGAGATGACTTTGCTAATGGACGAGTTCAGTGATATCATGGGATTGCCAGAACCTGCTGGTCAGCCAGATGATCCGGTCGAGCAGCAATTCTTGATCAATATCAAAGGGGTAGATGTTCGAGAAGCATTGGCCAGAGCTACAGGGAGTAGATCTTGGCCTCTCACAGAGATCAGCGGAAGTCAGTTCATCGACCTGTTCGAACTCTATCACAAATACGGGGCCTACGAAGAAGTCGATACCTCTCGAGCAGCGAAAGAAAGAATTCAGCATGCCATGGTCCTATGCACGGTGGGGCTGGCATTCTTTCAGGATGGTCAGAATTTCATCGATGTCAGAGTCGCCCAACTTTTTCGAAGATGGGGAAGCAAGCAGACCCGTCAGCTTTCAGTATCCATAGCTACTCTAGCCTTTCTCTACAGGGGTCTAGCTCGTTTCGCCCTCGAGGAAACCATCTTGGTAGAAGGATGCACGTATGCCTTGCAGTCGTGGTTCCTGCGACATGTGCCGTCAAAAGCCAGTTCCTTCAGGTACAGCAGTAAGCAGCCAAAGTCAGTCATTCAGTGCCGAGCTTTGATCGAGAAACTACATCAGGAGGAAATCGTTTGGGATTTCTTCGACAGAAGAGAGACCATTCCTCGCTACACCTATGCTCGTGACAAGCGCTACAAACTGCTCGGCCCTTTCTTCTGCGTAGACTATCAGCCAGCGAGATGTCTCAGACAGTTTTCGCAGCGGCAGGTTCGTGCCAACACTCGCTTCCCGACAGGCCGCATGCCAGAGTTCGATCTACGGTCGGATCAGTGGTCTGGAGCATTGGTTGATATTTTGGGATGCTCTTTTTAAAACAATTATTTTCAATAAAACTTTTGGAAAATCGTCAACCAAAAATTTAAAAACCGACTTTCCAAAAAGTGGTAAGTACGGGTCGAATCCACAGGGAACAGGAATTAAACACAATATTTCTATAAAATTCAATTTATTAATAACAAATGTCAACCTACAATTATAAAGTTAATACAACTGCAAATAATCACTAAAAGAAAAGTAATCAAGCAATCAGTCTTCTGCTCCATGCCAAGGGTATTTCTGTCTTTTTGCCACGTAGAGAATCTTCTCACTTGGTCAATAACCCTGGACACTAAATATGCTTTTCAACCTAAAAATGCAGAAAAATACAAAGTTAGTTTTCTATTCTAACAATTAAAACAATAACTAAAACTATTTCTAATTGTACGAAAATTACAAAACAAATGCTATTTATCAAACAAAAATTAAATAAAATACTAAATTAATTCTAAAATTAACCAATTTCACTCTACTAATGCTGTATGATGATGATGATGCAAATCCTAAAATGCAGAAATTATGGAAAACAAGTCTAAATTACCGAAACTACGAAAATTACGAAAGTGCCCCTAACTAGTGTAAAATAGCATTCTGACAGGTTATTGGAAAACCACTGTTTGACAGGGCAAACGAAGTTCGATTTTTCTGAAGTTCTGCAACTGACAGATTAAACAATCTGACAGTTTTTACAGAATTAAAAAACAGTATCTGGAATTCCATATATAAGCGTTTCAAATCTGGGAAAAATCAGGATATCAAAGGTCCTGTAATTTAAAAACCAGAAAAAGCGGTTTTCACAAAATGCTTAAAAATCAGACCAAACCAACTCGGATTGAGCTGAAACTTGGTCTGAAATTAACTAACACGTTGATAAAGTGAATAGAAAAAGAATTTTCTAAAAACTCGGAATTTTTGCACATGAAATCACGACAATGCGATGGGGCAAAAATCTGGTTTTTCTTTCAATACACTATTCACTATATGAATCTATTTTAAACACTATGAACGTAATCTAACTATAATGCAAACTTAAATAATTCTATATGACAGAGTATATGCTGATATTGAATATGATAAAACTAAATGAGATCTAAATAACAAATGATATGCATTTCATGACTTTGCACTGAATGAGCTAATGATGTAAATGTCCCTAAAGTACTAATGCAAGAAAGTAGCTATATGCATAAGACATGCAATACACATAAACTAGATACAACTATGCTAACTAAACTATTAATAGTAAAAAGACATTAACAATCACACATTCAATCAACCAATGATAAAATCTAACCAAAATGATTACATAAATAACTAAACTAACTATTCTAAAGACAATATGACTGAAATCTAAAGGAGAAGAGACCACTAAAGAACCATGGGGTGCAGCCTTTGGAATAGGACTATGGTTGACTCAACTAGGCTCTATCTTAACTTAGCTAGGTTCGGGTTGGCTTGGATGGGCTCGGTTTAGATTTGACTTAGCTAAATGGGTTCGGGTTTGAGTTACCTTAGTCAACTAGGTTTGGTTGACTTAGGTGGACTCGGTTTAGGTTTAGCTAAGGTTGGATTGATTTGGCTATGGTTAGGTCTAGGTCTTGGACTCAAACTAAAGTTAGGTTTTGACTAGACTTGGTTAGGGTTGGTCTTGGACTTGGCTAAGGTTGACTCAACTTGGTTTAACTTAGGTTAGGTTTGACTAGACTAGAGTTGACTCGACCTAGGCTCGGTTTGACTAGGTTAACCTAAACTTAGATTAGGGTTGACTTCACTAAGCTTGACTAGGGTTCAAGGTGACTTTGACACAAGGCGCACCTAACCAAGTCAATCTAATTGACTAGGTTAGATTAGGTTCAATAGGTAGGGTCGGTTGACTCAAACTAAGGTTGGCTTGACTAGACTCAAGTAGGTTGAACTAGGTTTGCCTCGACCTAGGCTCGGTTTGGGTTAGGTCTAGGTCTTGGACTAGGTTGACTGGGGTCGGTTAGAAGGATAGGCACCCAATAAAAAATCAAAGATAATTTTGGAAATGGAGAAGTCCAAAAATCGTCCTTTTTAATGGGGCGTTACAACCTTAAAGAGCTTTTAAATCCCCTTGGGAAACAAGGAGTAATGCTATTTCCAAAACCAAGGTGGGGGAAAGCCTTTAATTGCAATTAATTCCTTTTTGAGAAGCCAAATCGTCCAACCTAGATAATCACACGATTTTAGCTTTCCAACCAAGAATTTAGAGCAATTACTTCTTTCTTGAATTCATACACCTACTTTGGAAATTTAATTGATTTTCAAATTGGCTTTTCAAATCTCAATTTGTAACTCCCTATTAATAGGCACTCAAGAATTAAATCTTTCTTCAAATAGTCCACACGATTTTTGAAACTTATCTTTTTCCAAAAACTTTCCACATTTCAATGCATTAATTGCTTCTCCTTTCAAAAATCAACTCTAAAAATGGCTACACTTTCTAAAAAGTAGTAAATCTACCTAGGGAATAAAAGGAATTAAAGAGAAAAACGATTTCCTAAGAGTTTAATGCTAACCTAATTCTCAAAACCTACTTAATTAACCTCTAAAAATGGCTAGAAAAGAAAGATCTAATACATTGAACCTAGACACCCTCCTAACTCAACTAATGACCATTAAGACTTTCTAAAAATCGACCAAGAGCTCAAGGAGAGCTCTAATGGCTGCCGCCCCACCTAGGGGAAGAAGAAGAACCACACGAAAATAAAAAAAAATAAAATTTGTAAACTAGCAAAAAACAATAAACGAAATAACCACTATTTTGATAAAACTAACTTAGAAAATAATTCAAATGACTCCTAATTACACAAAAGCTAACAAGAACAGCACTATGCTGGAATTAAAAACATGAGAGAAAACAAAAACTTGATTTTTGTAATTTTCTACTATAGACTCAAAACACAAAAACGAAAAATGATTAATACAATTAATTAAACCAATCCTAAAACAATGAAATGACAAACACCAATTTGTACTACTGTTAACATACAAAAACACAGCAAACTCCATGGTGTATCCACATCAACACAAACATTTAACCAAGATACAAAGATCGGCTAGAATATCTCTAGCCGATTTTTTTCTTTTTCAAAAAAAATAAAATCAAAACGAAACACCAACACAACCCACGACTTAGAATAAACTAAAATGAAATTTCCTAATGAGATTTTCAGCAACACAATACAAGACACATGCTGGACAAAACAAAAATATCAAAACAGAAAAATATTTTTGGTAAAAATCAAGAATCAGCTAGAATAAGTCTAGCCGATTTTTGATTTTTTATTTTCAATTAAAATCAAATGCAACCCACACACAAAACCGACTAAGATGAATCAAAATAAACACTTTCTTTATTGGATTTTCTGTAAAACAACACCAAGAACACTTATGACAAACTTGAAGAATCGGCTAGATGAAGATCTAGCCGATTTTTATAAAAAGGATGAAAAAGCAATAAAAACTCGATTCCAACGAATCAACCAAACACATAAACCTAATCTAACGTGCTGGTCTATGCACGAATGCTACTCTAAGGTTGAAACAAAAAGAAAACTAAGAAACATACAGAAAATAACAAAACAAAATCCACACACACAAATCGGTTTTATCTAGAAGAGAAGAAAGAAGAAGACCTACCTTTTGGAAGATCCGACGACCGGAGGGATAAAGAAGAGCGGACCGTGGCTGGAGATGGACGTCCTCTACAGTTTGAGGATGCTGTACTTCACCAAAAACGGCACCTATTGCAGCTGCTACACGTTGGAGATCCACTGACGATGGAATGTGAGCCGATTCACGATCGGAGGGTGTAGAAAGGCGAATGGAGGTAGGGCCGGCTCACCTTGGTGGTGTGTTGCGCACTCCCGCCCAAGGTTAATGGTCTCCACCTCTGCTACACCTGCAAAAATACAGAAAAATGGTGAAAAGACAGCAAGGAATAAGAAAGAAATGAAAAGAAACCAAAGAAAGCTTGAAAATATGCTTGATAATCAAGCATAGATCGGTTTTCAATGGCCAACACGTGGGGAAGATGGAGAGGAAGGAGCTGCTGCTGTAGAGTCACTTTAGGGGGCGTCCAAACACAGCCAAAGACGCCTAGGTCTTCTCTAAAAAGTATATTTATACTTTTTGGAATTTGCAAAAACAATGTTATAAAAAATATATTTTCTAGGCGCCTCTTTCTGGGGGGTTTTCAGAAAAACTTTTTGAAATGGATCTGAATAGGCGTGTGGGTTGGGTTTTGGACTTTTAAAGAGTTGATCCAAGGTCCAATTAACCTAATTGGGTCGGATATGGATCCGATCTACCTCGAAATTCATGCCCAAACACTGAAATAGCCATAACTCTCTCATTTTAACTCCGATTTTTCTGAAATTCGAACCATAGCCCCTTACTATCAAAACACATCTAAACATGGGTTTAAAACCTTAAACTTGATACAAAATGCATGAAAAACTTGTTTACATGATGTGCATTTCATGCATCATCAAATACCCCAATGCTTGAATGTTTGTTAGTCCCTTAACAAACCCTAATCTTGATATGCACTGAAGACAAGAAATGCTAAGCATGAATGCATAATACTTACTCACTTTCGTAGGAATCACGGTTGCATTTAGCGTATGCAACAAGCCCTTTAAACCCCTAGCTTACACTAGTGGACGAGTAAGGTCTCGTGAGGGTTTGCAGAGATGCTACCCACAAACATCAATGAAATACGAGGATGATTTTTCAAAAATATGAGGCTCTTAAGAATGCAGTTGGAACAAATATTTCATGTGATTGACATTCTCAAAACAAGTTTAAAATCTCATGCCGCCACAGTAAAAATTCTTTTTCTTCACTTTTCTAATATTGTAGCTAGTTCATGATTTTTCTCTGAAAGTCAAGTATTCTCATGTTTTACTCATTTATTCTCACTTGTATATTTTCTGCACAGTAATACACATATATGCCTAAGCAATGAAAATTTTCTCCTTCAGCACATCCTTTTCTTTCATTTTCACTCTTTTTTTAACTTTTGATCTCTTGCGCATTCTTCTCATATGAGCACTATTTCGAATAGTCAGTTTTCGTGACCCGTGTAGCGAGCTTTGGGTCAGTGACTCCCAAGTCGGCCGACCTTAGTTCACTAGATACAGAGTATCCCTCGGACTTAATTGCTCGAGTCACTAGACCTTCTATTCTAATAGTTTACTTATAGTCTTCCTCTCGTCCTGTGCACTGTCTCTATCTCTTAGGCTTTCTATGCAGTCCATGTAACAAGCTTTCAAACCAGTGGCTCCCAAACCAGTTGGCTTTGGGGCACCAGGTGTACAACACCCTTCAGATTCTACTTACTCGAACTACAAAGGCCACAGATATCGACTTAGACAAGAAGATGATCTCCTTCGTTATCCTTTTCGTTAAGATACTCAAACACTTCATCTCGTGTCTGAGTTCTACTACTAGGATTCACGAAGACATCAACAACTAAACGTAGCTCTATTCTTTTAAACTCATTTTTCAAACACATCTTTCCATTGCTTATTTCTTTCAGAAAACATACTGTGCATACTTATACTAAAGTGATTCAAAATTTTCAAACAATCAAATACTATCTTTTCTTTGAATTTTCTCATGAATACTACTCTATTTGACTCAGTTCAGAAAATAAAAAATTTTTATGGGGCTTAAAAATTTATAAACTGTTAGATTATGTCAAAAACAATCATATATGCTACACTTTGTTCTCAAATGCCTACTTTGATTACCAGTCATACAAAAAAAATTTAAATTTTTGTGTGCATGCATCTAAACCACCCCCCCATGCTTGAATGACACTGTCCCTAGTGGCATACAAAATAAATAAAAATGTAATGCAAATGCACACTAAAAGACACTAACAAAAATATGGGAGAAAGGATAGATACAACCTGATTTTCTCTGTACTTCTGAAGTTGATTTTCCTCTGATCCTTGAATTCTTTGAAAGCTCTTCTCTGTACCTGGTAATTGATACACTAATTGTTAAGTTCATCCTGCATACATCAAAACACAAATTAGCACATGTGAAATGAAATACTAAATAAATAAAAACTCTGAAATGAAAAAGAAATAATGTACATATGATACATCCCTCTGGTCGAACCCTCATGCCTTTGTGAGATGCACTATCTCACACTCACCATCCTGCAAGGCATCTGAAATGAATGGCTTCAGTCTTTGCTCATTTACCTTGAATGTACCTTGGGTCATAGGATCGAATAGTGTCACTGCTCCATGGGGAAATACTTCTTTCACAATGTACGGACCTGTCCATCTCGATCTTAACTTCCCTGGGAATAAATGTAAACGAGAATTGTATAGCCACACTTTCTGATCTGGCTCAAACACTTTTCTGACAATATGCTTATCATGAAATGCTTTTGTGCGAGCTTTGTATAATTTGGCATTCTCATATGCATCATTCCTGAGTTCTTCTAATTCTGAGAGCTGCAGTGCTCTCTTTGCCAGCCTGGGTGAGGTCAAAATTCAATTTCTTGATAGCCCAGTACGCTCTATGCTCTAACTCGACAGGAAGATGGCATGCTTTCCCGAATACAAGGCGATACGGGGACATGCCAATGGGAGTCTTAAATGCAGTTCTATATGCCCAAAGTGCATCATCTAAGCGCTGGGACCAATCCTTGCGGTCCGGACGAACTGTCTTTTCTAAAATTCGCTTAATCTCCCTATTGGACACTTCAACCTGTCCACTAGTCTGCGGATGATATGGAGTGGTGAATCTATGATTGACAGAATATCTTCTCAACAGAGAAGCTATCTGTATATTCCTAAAATGCTTGCCACCATCGCTAATCATCGCACGTGGCAACCCAAAACGACTGAAAATGTTGTGCTTAATGAACTTAAGCACTACTCTATGATGATTGGTCTTGGTTGCCACAGCCTCGACCCACTTGGACACATAATCAACCGCCACCAGAATTTATAAATTTCTGAATGAAGGCGGAAATGGTCCCATGAAATCAATGCCCCAAACATCAAAAATCTCGACTATCAAAATCGGAAGCAAGGGCATCATGTCCCTCTTGGACATGTTCCCAATCTGCTGACATCGCAGGCATCGCCTACAGAACTCATGAGCATCCCTGTGGATTGTGGGCCAATAAAATCCTGACTGCAAAACCTTTGCAGCCGTTTTCCTACTGCTAAAATGCCCTCCACAGGCTAATGAATGGGAAAAATTCAAAATGGACTGGTACTCCTCCTCCGGAACACATCTCCTAATAATCTGGTCTGCATAGTATTTGAACAACTCTGGTTCATCCCAATAATAGTGCCTCACCTGAGATAAGAATCTCTCACGCTCATTCTTGTTCCAATGCTCAGGTATCTGCCTCGAAACCAGATAGTTCACAATATCTGCAAACCAGGGTAACTGCGATGTACTAACTGACATGATCTGCTCGTCGGAGAAAGAATCGCTGATCGGCTTCTGATCCTGCGTGGTCTCCACGATCAGTCGGGAAAGATGGTCTGCTACTACATTCTCACTTCCCTTCTTATCTCGAATCTCGAGATCAAACTCCTGTAGTAGTAGGACCCAACGAATCAATCTCGGTTTGGTGTCTTTCTTATTCAACAAATATTTCAATGCAGAATGGTCAGAATAGACAACCACCTTCGAACCGAGTAAATAGGACCTAAATTTATCCAATGCGAAAACTACCGCAAGTAGTTCCTTCTCTGTCGTAGTATAATTCATCTGGGCATCAGACAAAGTTCTACTCGCATAATAGATCACATAGGGTTTCCTATCAATGCGTTGTCCTAAAATAGCCCCCATAGCGTAATCAGATGCATCGCACATAATCTCAAATGGGAGAGTCCAATCTGGAGGTCTCAAAATAGGTGCAGTAATCAAGGCCTCTTTGAGAATCTCAAAGGCCTTCATACAATCCCCACCAAAAACAAAGGGCTGGTCTTTCTCCAATAACGTGCAAAGCGGTCGAGAGATTTTGCTGAAATCTTTTATGAACCGCCTGTAAAAACCCGCATGCCCTAAAAATGATCGAATCTGCCTCACAGAGGTGGGTGGAGTCAAACGGGAAATGGATTCCACCTTCGCTCTGTCAACCTCAATACCACGCTTGGACACAATGTGTCCTAGCACAATCCCCTCCTGGACCATAAAATGGCTCTTTTCCCAACTCAGGACGAGATTGGTCTCCGCACACCTACTCAGTACTCGAGCAAGTTTTTGGAGGCAATCTTCAAAAGAAGAGCCATACACTGAAAAGTCGTCCATAAAAACTTCCATCACATCATCAATCATGTCTGAGAAGATAGCAAGCATGCACCTCTGAAAAGTAGCCGGGGCATTACAGAGCCCGAACGGCATACGTCTAAACGCGAAGGTGCCATAAGGACATGTAAACGTGGTCTTCTCCTGGTCGTCAGGATGGACAACTACTTGATTATATCCTGAATATCCATCTAGAAAGCAGTAGTAGCTCTGCCCTGCGAGTCTCTCTAAGATCTGATCAATGAATGGCAATGGGAAATGATCTTTCCTAGTTGCCATATTCAGTTTCCTATAATCGATGCAGACTCGCCATCCTGTAGTGGTCCTCATCGGAATTCGTTCACCCTTCTCGTTCTCAACAACAGTGAGTCCTGACTTCTTCGACACAACCTGAATCGGACTGACCCACTGACTATCAGAAATAGGGTAAATGATTCCGGCATCCAACCATTTCACCACCTCTTTCTTCACCACTTCCTTCATGTTGGGATTTAGCCTTCTCTGCATATCCCTAAATGGCTTGACTTCCTCATTACAATGGATTCTATGCATGCAGAATGAAGGATCAATGCCCTTCAGATCAGCAACTCCCCAGCCAATCGCTGCCTTGTGCTCTCGAAGAATAGTCAGCAATCTCTGTTCCTGCTCCTCAGTGAGCAAGGATGAGATGATCACAGGCAGAGTCTCATCATCTCCGAGGTATGCATACTTGAGTGAATCCGGTAAGGGTTTCAACTCAAGTTTCGGAGGCGACTCGATCGACGATTTGGCGGGGGTCTCCGCAAGTGGTGGAAGAGGCTCCCTGACAGCTCCCCAAGGTGGTCTCTCTGACGACACTCTAGACACATCTACACTATCTACACCGCTATTCTTCTCTATATGGTACAAATCTAAAGAATCCTCAGTAATGTACAACTCTGGCTGCTCCTCCACTAACTCCTGTGCAATGTCTACATGAAAGCAGTCCATGTCTCCTACTGGTCCCATTGCGGCATTGAAAATATTCAGCTTGACCTTTCGATTGCCGAATGAGAGGTCCATGGCTCCGGTCCTACAGTTGATGCACGCATTGGCAGTCGCCAAGAATGGTCTGCCTAAAATAATCAGAGTCTCGTGCTGGCTGTCTACTCCTTCCATATCAAGAATAATGAAATCGACTGGAAAATAAAAGTCATCCACCTTAACTAGCACGTCCTCCAAGACACCTCTCGGTACCTTGACAGAAAGATCTGCCAGCTGCAGTGTAATCGGAGTCGATCTCATCTCTCCTAGCCCGAAAGAATCAAAGAAATATACAGGCAGAATGTTCACGCTTGCTCCAAGATCAAGCAATGCGCGTTCTATCCGGATGTTCCCTATAGTACAAGCAATGATAGGGGCTCCAGGGTCCTTGAGCTTTGGTGGTGTCTGATGCTGAAGTACTGAACTCACCTGCTCAGTCAGATGGACCCTGTTAGGAACTCGCTCTCTAGATTTACGCTTCTGCGTACATAGTTCCTTCAGGAATTTGGCATATGCCGGCACCTGCTGAATAGCATCGAGCAAAGGTAGGTTGATCTGTACATGCTTGAAGATGTCAAGCATGTCCTGGATCTTCGCACCTTGCTTCCCTCTATAACCAGGACACTCTAATGCTTTGGGATAGGGTGGTGGGGGAATATACTCTGCTGGTTCCTCCTCTTTGTGAGAAGGCTCATCACTCCTATCCTTCTTCTTCTTCTCTGAGGATAAAGATGATGAAGGTGATGATGGGGATGGGGATGATGATTGAGCCGACGTAGGTGAAACAATGGTCTCTGGCTCCTCTATCCTCTCTCTACTCTCTCGCTCTCTGCTCTCGACGTGATACTCACGTCCACTCCTCAAGGCCATAACTGATTTAGCCTGCTGCTGTGTCTCAGTATGAAATAGGCCTCCAGTCATCTGGTCCTTACCCTTCGGGTTCATGACAGCCTGACTCGGCAATGTACCCTCGGGTCTCCTACTAATAGCCTCAGCTAACTGTCCCATTTGCGACTCTAACTTCGCAATGGACTGCGTATGCGAGCTCAAAATCTGGCTACACTTCTCGAAGGCGTTCTGATTAGAGGTTTTCACCTCTTGGAATGCCTAGAAAAGTCTCTCCTCAAAAGATGTCTGCGGGGCAGACTCCTGCTGAATCGGGGGAGTAACAGAAGAAGAAGAAGACTGAGCATAGTTCGGTCTTTGAAATGACTGAGTAAAAGATGGCTGCCGAACTGGCTGAGAGGATGTAGGCATCTGCATGGAAGAATGTGGATTCTTCCATGAAAAATTGGGATGGTTACGCCAACCTGGATTGTATGTCGATGAAAATGGGTTATTCGGCGGTCTGACATAACCTTGAGCTGCCTGAACTTGTTCTTGAACAAATTCAGGGTACTGAGCTGCCGAAGGGCACTCAGTGATCTCGTGTGCCGGACTGGCACAAAGAGTACACACCTGCTGTGTAGTGGATGGTCCTGAGAGAAGCTGGTCCAGCTTCTGAGCAATCATGTCTACCTTGCACTGTAGTGCAGTAGATGGACCAACTTCAAGAACACCAGCTTTCTTCTGAATGCTGGGTGTGGCTCTATCAGATTGAGAGCTCGAAGCATGGTGGAGTGAATTCTCGGCCAATGTATCAAATAGCCTCCATGCTTCGTCCTCGCTCTTCAACATGAATGTCCCTCCGCATGAAGAGTCGATCATCTGACGATTCTTGTCAGACAATCCATCATAGAAGCTCTGCACCAGTTGCCATTTTGGCACCTGATGATGGGGACATTTCCTGAGGAGATCCTTCATTCTCTCCCAGGTCTCATGAAAGTGCTCACCATCTAGCTCTGAGAAGCTAGTGATGGCTCTACGATATTGGTTCGTACGACCAATGGGAAAATATTTCCGAAGAAACTCCTGTTGCAATTGATCCCATGACTCTATTTCTACAGAATCTAAGGACTTTAGCCAATACTTGGCTTTGTCCTTCAATGAAAAGGGGAATAGAGTCAACCTTAAAGCATCATCATCGAAATTCTGTATCTTAACAGTAGAACAGATTTCGAGAAATTCATCTAAATGTCGGTAGGGATCCTCATGACTAAGGCCATAAAAGGATGGAAGCATCTGAATAATGCTGGCCTTAATCTCATAATGAGGCGCTCCTACATCGGGTCTCCGAATGCAGGATGCCTGAACATAGTCTGTGGGAATGAAGTATTCCCGCAGAGGGCGTGAAAGAACTGGGGGTGGAGGTGGAGGATCCATGTCAGACATTGTTGCCGAACTTCGATGAGAATGTAAAATTCTCTCTGGGTTGTCAACAAATGGGTGTAATGGGGTTCCTAGACCTCGTCGACCCTGCATACACTGGTACTAAGACCAGATGTAAGCGAACGACCTAACTCTAAGAAATATAAACTAACACAAATACTAAAATGTAAATAAACAAATAACAGTAACTAAAAACAAACAGATATGCTATATAGCTATGTTAGAATTCTATACTAAATGATTAAGTAACAAAGTAAACTATTCTAAAATTCTAAAACAAATAAATACAGGAAATCACAAACTATGTTTTTCTAAAACCCACCTGTCTAATCGCTCCTTGCAGAATGAATTTTAAGTGAATCCTAGAAAGAACAGAACGTGAATCCTATATTTACTAACTATGTTAATCCTATATTCACTTACTAATCCTACTAACTAAAAATAAAACGACTAATTAACTAACTAAAACCATTAATAAATCAAACTCTAAGAAATAAAGTAATTAATTCGCCGTTCCCCGACAATGGCGCCAAAATTTGGTTGATATTTTGGGATGCTCTTTTTAAAACAATTATTTTCAATAAAACTTTTGGAAAATCGTCAACCAAAAATTTAAAAACCGACTTTCCACAAAGTGGTAAGTACGGGTCGAATCCACAGAGAACAGGAATTAAACACAATATTTCTATAAAATTCAATTTATTAATAACAAATGTCAACCTACAATTATAAAGTTAATACAACTGCAAATAATCACTAAAAGAAAAGTAATCAAGCAATCCGTCTTCTGCTCCACGCCAAGGGTATTTCTATCTTTTTGCCACGTAGAGAATCTTCTCACTTGGTCAATAACCCTGGACACTAAATATGCTTTTCAACCTAAAAATGCAGAAAAATACAAAGTTAGTTTTCTATTCTAACAATTAAAACAATAACTAAAACTATTTCTAATTGTACGAAAATTACAAAACAAATGCTATTTATCAAACAAAAATTAAATAAAATACTAAATTAATTCTAAAATTAACCAATTTCACTCTACTAATGCTGTATGATGATGATGATGCAAATCCTAAAATGCAGAAATTATGGAAAACAAGTCTAAATTACCGAAACTACGAAAATTACGAAAGTGCCCCTAACTAGTGTAAAATAGCATTCTGACAGGTTATTGGAAAACCACTGTTTGACAGGGCAAACGAAGTTCGATTTTTCTGAAGTTCTGCAACTGACAGATTAAACAATCTGACAGTTTTTACAGAATTAAAAAACAGTATCTGGAATTCCATATATAAGCGTTTCAAATCTGGGAAAAATCAGGATATCAAAGGTCCTGTAATTTAAAAACCAGAAAAAGCGGTTTTCACAAAACGCTTAAAAATCAGACCAAACCAACTCGGATTGAGCTGAAATTTGGTCTGCAGTTAACTAACACGTTGATAAAGTGAATAGAAAAAGAATTTTCTAAAAACTCGGAATTTTTGCACATGAAATCATGACAATGCGATGGGGCAAAAATCTGGTTTTTCTTTCAATACACTATTCACTATATGAATCTATTTTAAACACTATGAACGTAATCTAACTATAATGCAGACTTAAATAATTCTATATGACAGAGTAAATGCTGATATTGAATATGATAAAACTAAATGAGATCTAAATAACAAATGATATGCATTTCATGACTTTGCACTGAATGAGCTAATGATGTAAATGTCCCTAAAGTACTAATGCAAGAAAGTAGCTATATGCATAAGACATGCAATACACATAAACTAGATACAACTATGCTAACTAAACTATTAATAGTAAAAAGACATTAACAATCACACATTCAATCAACCAATGATAAAATCTAACTAAAATGATTACATAAATAACTAAACTAACTATTCTAAAGACAATATGACTGAAATCTAAAGGAGAAGAGACCACTAAAGAACCATGCGGTGCAGCCTTTGGAATAGGACTATGGTTGACTCAACTAGGCTCTATCTTAACTTAGCCAGGTTCGGGTTGGCTTGGATGGGCTCGGTTTAGATTTGACTTAGCTAAATGGGTTCGGGTTTGAGTTACCTTAGTCAACTAGGTTCGGTTGACTTAGGTGGACTCGGTTTAGGTTTAGCTAAGGTTGGATTGATTTGGCTATGGTTAGGTCTAGGTCTTGGACTTGAACTAAAGTTAGGTTTTGACTTTGACTAGACTTGGTTAGGGTTGGTCTTGGACTTGGCTAAGGTTGACTCAACTTGGTTTAACTTAGGTTAGGTTTGACTAGACTAGAGTTGACTCGACCTAGGCTCGGTTTGACTAGGTTAACCTAAACTTAGATTAGGGTTGACTTCACAAAGCTTGACTAGGGTTCAAGTTGACTTTGACACAAGGCGCACCTAACCAAGTCAATCTAATTGACTAGGTTAGATTAGGTTCAATAGGTAGGGTCGGTTGACTCAAACTAAGGTTGGCTTGACTAGACTCAAGTAGGTTGAACTAGGTTTGCCTCGACCTAGGCTCGGTTTGGGTTAGGTCTAGGTCTTGGACTAGGTTGACTGGGGTCGGTTAGAAGGATAGGCACCCAATAAAAAATCAAAGATAATTTTGGAAATGGAGAAGTCCAAAAATCGTCCTTTTTAATGCGGAGTTACAACCTTAAAGAGCTTTTAAATCCCCTTGGGAAACAAGGAGTAATGTTATTTCCAAAACCAAGGTGAGGGAAAGCCTTTAATTGCAATTAATTCCTTTTTGAGAAGCCAAATCGTCCAACCTAGATAATCACACGATTTTAGCTTTCCAACCAAGAATTTAGAGCAATTACTTCTTTCTTGAATTCATACACCTACTTTGGAAATTTAATTGATTTTCAAATTGGCTTTTGAAATCTCAATTTGTAACTCCCTATTAATAGGCACTCAAGAATTAAATCTTTCTTCAAATAGTCCACACGATTTTTGAAACTTATCTTTTTCCAAAAACTTTCCACATTTCAATGCATTAATTGCTTCTCCTCTCAAAAATCGTCAACTCAAAAAATGGCTACACTTTCTAAAAAGTAGTAAATCTACCTAGGGAATAAAAGGAATTAAAGAGAAAAACGATTTCCTAAGAGTTTAATGCTAACCTAATTCTCAAAACCTACTTAATTAACCTCTAAAAACGGCTAGAAAAGAAAGATCTAATACATTGAACCTAGACACCCTCCTAACTCAACTAATGACCATTAAGACTTTCTAAAAATCGACCAAGAGCTCAAGGAGAGCTCTAATGGCTGCCGCCCCACCAAGGGGAAGAAGAAGAACCACACGAAAATAAAAAAAAATAAAATTTGTAAACTAGCAAAAAACAATAAACGAAATAACCACTATTTTGATAAAACTAACTTAGAAAATAATTCAAATGACTCCTAATTACACAAAAGCTAACAAGAACAGCACTATGCTGGAATTAAAAACATGAGAGAAAACAAAAACTTGATTTTTGTAATTTTCTACTATAGACTCAAAACACAAAAACGAAAAATGATTAATACAATTAATTAAACCAATCCTAAAACAATGAAATGACAAACACCAATTTGTACTACTGTTAACATACAAAAACACAGCAAACTCCACGGTGTATCCACATCAACACAAACATTTAACCAAGATACAAAGATCGGCTAGAATATCTCTAGCCGATTTTTTTCTTTTTCAAAAAAAATAAAATCAAAACGAAACACCAACACAACCCACGACTTAGAATAAACTAAAATGAAATTTCCTAATGAGATTTTCAGCAACACAATACAAGACACATGCTGGACAAAACAAAAATATCAAAATAGAAAAATATTTTTGGTAAAAATCAAGAATCGGCTAGAATAAGTCTAGCCGATTTTTGAATTTTTATTTTCAATTAAAATCAAATGCAACCCACACACAAAACCGACTAAGATGAATCAAAATAAACACTTTCTCTATTGGATTTTCTATAAAACAACACCAAGAACACTTATGACAAACTTGAAGAATCGGCTAGATGAAGATCTAGCCGATTTTTATAAAAAGGATGAAAAAGCAATAAAAACTCAATTCCAACGAATCAACCAAACACATAAACCTAATCTAACGTGCTGGTCTATGCACGAATGCTACTCTAAGGTTGAAACAAAAAGAAAACTAAGAAACATACAGAAAATAACAAAACAAAATCTACACACACAAATCGGTTTTATCTAGAAGAGAAGAAAGAAGAAGACCTACCTTTTGGAAGATCCGAGGACCGGGGGGATGAAGAAGAGCGGACCGTGGCTGGAGATGGACGTCCTCTACAGTTCGAGGATGCTGTACTTCACCAAAAATGGCACCTATTGCAGCTGCTACACGTTGGAGATCCACCGACGATGGAATGTGAGCCGATTCGCGATCGGAGGGTGTAGAAAGCCGGATGGAGGTAGGGCCGGCTCACCTTGGTGGTGTGTTGCGCACTCCCGCCCAAGGTTAATGGTCTCCACCTCTGCTACACCTGCAAAAATACAGAAAAATGGTGAAAAGACAGCAAGGAATAAGAAAGAAATGAAAAGAAACCAAAGAAAGCTTGAAAATATGCTTGATAATCAAGCATAGATCTGTCTTCAATGGCCAACACGTGGGGAAGATGGAGAGGAAGGAGCTGCTGCTGTACAGTCACTGTAGGGGGCGTCCAAACACAGCCAAAGACGCCTAGGGCTTCTCTAAAAAGTATATTTATACTTTTTGGAATTTGCAAAAACAATGTTATAAAAAATATATTTTCTAGGCGCCTCTTTCTCGGGGGTTTTCAGAAAAACTTTTTGAAATGGATCTGGATAGGCGTGTGGGTTGGGTTTTGGACTTTTAAAGAGTTGATCCAAGGTCCAATTAACCTAATTGGGTCGGATATGGATCCGATCTACCTCGAAATCCATGCCCAAACACTCAAATAGCCATAACTCTCTCATTTTAACTCCGATTTTTCTGAAATTCGAACCATAGCCCCTTACTATCAAAACACATCTAAACATGGGTTTAAAACCTTAAACTTGATACAAAATGCATGAAAAACTTGTTTACATGATGTGCATTTCATGCATCATCAAGCATACCACGTCGCCAAATACACTTGGGACTCCTTTATTCCTTTGTCTATATTTCTTGGTCCTAATGTATCATCAGAGTATCGAGAATGGTGGCAAACTGTCTGCCCACCTTCTCTTTGTATTTAATTTTTGTCATCAATGAAAATGCAAGCTTTTATTCTGATAAAAAGCTTTTGTGGCCAAAAATCTTATTTTGTTTCATATAGTTACGAATTCATCCCCAGTGATGAGACCCATTTGTTTGTATACTCTTTCTTCGATTATTTTCTCGTCATGCTAGACGACCTCACCTAGGTCATAAGGCGCATTTTGTTGCCACAAAAGGTGACACAATCATTGCAAAAATTTTGTGGTAACCCAATCCCTGGTGATGGGATAACTTATCTAAATTGTCTATCAATTTCTTCTTTCATGTCTTTTCCTAAAAAAAATCGCATTTTCAAAAATTTCCTTCAAACCCTAATCATTCTTTTCACCTTCACAGGAAATCACTGGCATTGGCAAAATGGTTGTAACAAGGGCAGGAAAAGAAACAGTTCCTCAACACAGCGACAGTGAGGCCGGAGGGATGGATTCCTCCAAATCAGTCAGAGGACAGAATCAGAATCAGGCAGGTGATATAGATCCAGCCATGTATAATCTGTTCAAAAGAATGATGACTAAAATGATGTCCGAGCAGGCCGAGGCCAGTCAGAAAGAAGTTGCTCCAAAAAGCAAGCCAAAGAAAAAGGCTGTAAAGAAACCAGTCAGGATTGTTAGAAAGAAAATACAGCCCGACACCACTTCTGAAGAAACAGAATCAGCTGAAGAATCGGAAGAGGAAGAGCAATATGTTTATTATCAGAATCCTCCACCGCAGTTGGTAAAAGCCACTGTAGAACCCGAATCGATAAACAAGCCCGTTCCGGCTAATGACCCAATGCAAGAGCAAATGAAAGAAATGAATCGGGCCATCAAGGATATTCAGGCTAAAAGCAAGGGCAAGCGGACCTACTCCGGTGAAGATTTTTACCACGGCCTGGACGGGGATGACAATCTCGAGAATCTCCCTCGGAAGTTCCTTAAATTCGATGGAACCAGCAACCCCAAGGCTCATTTGGCCACCTTTTATGCCGAATGCGGCCGTTTCAGGAAAGACAATCGGGCGTTATTCATATGCTTTCCTCGCAGCTTAGAAGGGGTAGCAACCAGGTGGTATGCAGACCACATTAATCCTATCGAACTACGAGAGTTCGATAAGGTCGTGAACTTGTTCCTTGAGTGCTTCATGTTTAATGTCGAAGCCTCACCAACCCTCAATCATCTGTACAATTTAAAACAGATAGAGAATGAGAAAGCCAGCGAATTTATCCACAGGTGGAGAAGCACCTGTAACAGAATGAAAGTTCCCATCCCAGAGGAGCATGCCCTGCAGATTATTCTAAATAATTTTGCCCAGCCTCTGAGGAACCTCATTTCTACATCGCCTGCTAAGTCATTCATCAAACTAATTGAGAAGGCCGAGTGGCTCGAGACCGACCTAGATAATGGCCTGTATGATGGTTACCCTTTCGTGCGAGGAAACCCTGAGCAGAAGAAAAAGGCTCATGCTGCTTATTCCACAGATTTTTCAGACAAGAGCGGTAGCTCTGGCAAAAAGAAAAGCAAGAAGAATCGCAGCAAAAACGCAGGGCACCCCAAGGACGAAAGAGCAAACTCTACAGCCCAGAAGGGAAAATTTGTTAAGCCACAGCCCGTCCAACCAGTGCCCCAGCCAGAAGTGAAGCAGCCAGAAAAGCCGAAGCACGAAAGTTGGAGTTATGATCGGGAGTTCTCAGCTTTAGAGCAGTCCCGCGAAGACATCTTAGAATATATGATGTCGAAAGGAATGATCAAGCTCCCCAAGGTGGCAGACCCTCCCGTCGCTATGGGTAAATGGACTGACAAGTTCTGCAAGTTTCACCGGACTGTGGGACATGACACCGAGCATTGCTTTGTCCTCAAGAACATCATTCAGGATTGTATTGACAAGAACATGCTGATTGAGGACGAGGATGAGCAACAGCCAGAAGTCTTGTCCAAACCTTTTCCTAAACATTTAGCTTCAGTCGTTACAGAGCAAACATTCTCTCTGCAAGGCAGTATCCAACCATGTTCTAAGCAGGACATTCAGGATCAGCATCAAGTCCTAGTCCTTCGCCAAGCACAATCTTCCGCCAAGAGGGCGGATGACACTACTTTTTTTAGTAAATCAACAAAAGCAGCGACAGAAACTGCCAAGCTAGTTCCCAGGATCCCGAAGCGCTTTATCAAGGCAGCTTCGAAGAAAGAAGAGACTTCAGGGTCAGTTCAGAAGCCGATTACTGCATTATCCAACATCTCTATCTTGGACCTGACTCACGCTTCATCTAAGCACCAGCAAGTGCTAGAAGATCTTCTCAAAAAGATCAAAGTCAAGCCTAGCACGACTCCGCAAGATATGGCTCAGATCGTCAATCAGGCCATGACAAATGCACTGATCACCTTTTCTGATGAGGATTTGCCAAAGCCTCATTCATTTCATAACAATGCCCTATACATAGTAGTGCGAACCAGGGGCATGACAGTCCCTCATGTGCTCGTCGATGGAGGCAGCAGCCTAAATATCTGTCCAGAAATGACAGCCAAGGCGTTGGGTTTAAAAGAAGAGGAATACGCCCCAGATCCGATCACGATCTACGGTTTTGATAACCATGGGCAGACAACCAAGGGGAAGATATTTCTCGAGATCTTCATCAACTATTCGGTGCATACTGTACTCTTCCATGTGGTCAATGTACCGCCAACATACAATCTGTTGCTGGGGCGCACCTGGATCCACAATGCCAATGTGGTCCCATCAACCCTGCACCAGTGTATCAAATGGTCGAAGGGGGGCATGATCACTATGGTCCTAGGAGAGGATCCGGAAGAACGACTCCCGCAGCCGATGATTCCCCGTCCCACTTTCACTGCCGACATCCCGAGCATCCGGGAAGCCGAAGAGATTGAACTGAGTGAAAGTCTGGATATGCTAAATTTGAAAGAAATCCAGCCAACAGAAAATGTCATCGCAGTTGTTCAGTGGCAGGGACCTCGCTTCTTCAAGCTAGGAGGACGCCTCGATTGCACCTCATTTAAAGATCACCCTCTGTTTCCTCGATTCTCAAAATCAAGGAAAGGATTTGATCTCCTAATGAAGCACGGGTATCAGCCCTTCAGGGGCCTGGGCAAAGATGAAGACGACATCCTAGAGCCGATCATCCCTGCTCAGCATGTCACCGGCACAGGCTTGGGTTTCACAGGTCAGTCATCCGGCAGAAAGACCATCTTCGTCAAGGGAGCTCAGTAATGAAGACAATGCCAGTGTTTTCTGTTCTTTTTCCTTTCTGTCATCTTGTAAGGGCAAGATCCGCCCCAGTTTCTTTCTTTTTCTCAAACAATCGCTTGTAAATATCAAAGTTTACTCAATCAATGAAAAGTTCGTTTTCTCTGTTCATCTTGGTGTACACAAATTCTCTGCTTATATCCTTATCTATGTTGTCATTCTCTGTTTCTGTACAAAAGGCTATTTTTCGAACATTTTACCTTTTTCTCAAAGGCCTTCTTTTTCGCTTCCAGGATTGCCAGGATCATGGCTCCTAAATCGTTCAAAAAGCTCGTCATCAATACCAACCTTTTTCAAAATAAACCAGCCAGAGCATGCAAAGCGAAGGCAGGGGCAGAAGTCAGCAAAATGACAAAGTAGATTGAAGAGTTGGCAGAATTCGACTCGACAATTCAAGGTTTGCCATAATTTGCCAGCATTCAGAAGCAGGATGAACCATCGCCGTTAGTTCAAGATCCAACGGAGGATGTCAATATTGGTTCGAAAGATGATCCAAGGATCCTCAAAATTGGTTCCAGTCTAAGTTTAGATGAGAAGAAAAGGCTCATCTACTTCCTCAAACAGCATCAGGAAGTCTTCGCTTGGACTTATGAAGATATGCCAGGTTTAGACTCCAAGTTAGTCGAGCATCGCCTTGTGTTGAAACCGGATTGCAAGCCAATCAAACAGAAACTCAGAAAAATGGATCCTCGAGTGGCACCACAAGTTAAAGAAGGGCTTGAAGAGTTATTAAAAGCAGGATTCATTCGGACCATTGAATATCCAGACTGGTTGGCGAATATCGTGGCAGTACCCAAAAAGAACGGCAAGGTCCGAATCTGCATCGATTTCCGAGATCTGAACAAAGCCACCCCATAGGATGATTATCCACTCCCCAACATCGATCTTTTGATCGATAGCACGGCAGGCCACGCCATGTTTTCCTTTATGGATGGATACTCAGGCTACAATCAAATCAAACTGGCCGCTCGTGACCAATCCAAAACTTCCTTTACTACGCCTTGGGCTACATTTTGCTATACAGTCATGTCGTTTGGGCTCAAGAATGCTGGGGCAACCTATCAGAGAGCGATGGCAGTTATCTTCCATGACCAGATGCACAAGAACATGGATGCCTATGTGGATGACATTTTGGTCAAATCCAAAGAAGGAGAGGATCATCTCGGTGCTCTCGGCCAAGTCTTTAAAAGGCTTATTCTCTACAAGCTGAGGCTCAATCCACAGAAATGCGTCTTCGGAGTAGAGTCAGGCAAGTTGCTTGGCTACATGATTAGCAAGAAAGGCATAGAGGTGGATCCGGCCAAAGCGAAGGCGATCATTAATATGCCACCTCCTACCAATCTCAAAGAACTGCGAAGCCTTCAAGGTCGCATTCAGTCTATACGGCACTTCATCTCCAATTTGTCTATGAGATGCGAGCCCTTCAATCACTTACTAAGAAAAGAAGTGAAATTCGAGTGGGGACCAGAATGTCAGCTCTCATTTGAGCGCATCAAGCAGTACCTCCTCAATCCACCTGTTCTGAAGCCACCAAAACTTGGAAAGCTGCTGCTCCTGTATATTTCTGTCAACCACAATGCTTGTGGCGGATTTCTTGCGCAGTATGAGGAAGGCAGCCGGATAGAGCATGCTATCTACTACATCAGCAAGACCTTCATCGATTATGAGAAGAGATACTCTCAGATGAAAAAGACATGTCGAGCTTTAGTATGGATGTGCCAGAAGCTGAGACATTATCTGATGGCCTCAGAAATCAAAATTCTGTCAAGGCTCAATCCTCTCAAGTACATCCTTGAGCAGCCTTTCCTTACTGGACGGGTTGCGAAATGGCAAGTCCTCCTGATGCAATATGATTTGGAGTACGTTTCTCAGAAATCAGTCAAGGGTCAGTCCATCGCAGATCAGTTGGAGATTTCCCGTTGGCAGAAGAGATCAAGGCAGAAGATGATTTTCCCGACGATCGCATCTGTAACATCCGAGAATCTCCAGTCTGGACTCTATTCTTTGATGGAGCTAGGAATATGTCTGGTATAGGGATTGGGATCTTGTTAATCACTCCTGAAAAGGAGATGCTCCCTTTTTCCCTCAAGCTCAATTTTCAATGTACTCACAACATGGCCGAGTATGAAGCTCTAATACAAGGCCTCAAGATTTTGCAAAGCTTTGATGTTAAGAGAGTACATGCCTTCGGCGACTCATTACTTGTTGTCAGTCAAGTTAATGTAGAATGGCAAGTAAAAGACTCAAAGTTAATTCCCTATCAGAAGATCGCCTTGGCTCTCATAGGCGACTTTGAACAATTTCAGCTCAATCATGTCAAGAGGGAATACAATCACATAGCAGACGGCCTAGCCTGTTTAGGCTCTATTCTGTCTTTCAGGGATAGTGAGTCCTGTTGTTCCTTCGAGATCGGCAGACTTGATAAACCTGCCTACATTCCAATTGAACAAGTGAACCAAGCCGCTCAGAAAAAAAAGCCTTGGTACCACGACATCAAAAGCTTTATCGAAACTGTTGAATTCCCACCAGACATGCCAAGAAGGGAACAACGTGCAATTCAACGCATGTCAGTCCGCTATTTCATCCTTGCCAATACTCTCTACCGTCGTGGGTTCAGTTCTGAGTATGCTAGATGCTTAGATAAGGACGAAGCCATGGAAGTTGTCCAAGAGGCACACGAGGGAATTTGTGGTGGCCACGCCGGCTACCAAACACTCGTCAAGCAGATTATCCGTGCAGGATATTACTGGAAAACCATGCAGCAAGATTTCCATCGATTTGTAAGGAAGTGCGTCAAATGTCAGATGCACGCGCCTTCCATTCACGCGCCAGCAACATACTTGCAATCCGTAGTTTCTCCTTGGCCCTTTTCGATGTGGGCCTTCGATGTAGTTGGCCCGATCACTCCTTTGGCTTCCAATGGCCACAGATACTTCCTCGCAGCTACAGAATACTTCACCAAATGGGTCGAGGTTGTAACTCTACGAACAGTAGAAGGCCGGCATGTGGTTTCATTTATTCATAAAAATCTTCTTTGTCGCTTCGGCGTCCCACATGATATTGTGTCAAATAATGGCAGCCATTTCAAGAATGAGAAGATGAAGTCCTTCTGCTCGAAATTCAGGATTCATCACCATTCCTCAGCTCCCTACTATCCCCAAGGGAATGGCCAGGCTGAGGCCACCAACAAGATTTTGATCCGCATTCTGGAAAGAACTGTAGAGACGGGCCGTGATTGGCACGAGAAGATGCACGACGCACTTTGGGCGTACCGAACCACCATTCGAACCCCAATAAATGCTACTCCTTCAGAGCTCGTCTATGGGACGGAGGTAGTGTTACCTCTACACGTTCAGAAGCCCTCACTCAAGTTTGCATCACTCATTGAACTCCCGCTTGATCAGTATCAGCAGCATAGATTGGTACAGCTTGATCTATTAGACGAAAAAAGACTCAAGGCAGCAGAGCATGCTCAGGCCTACCGTCAGAGGATAGCTAGGCACTACGCCAAATCAGTCATTGAGAGAAGGTTCCAAGTTGATGATCTTGTGCTCAGATCAACAGCTCATTGCAAGCATCGGCCGAAGGGCAAGTGGTCACCCAATTGGGAAGGCCCTTATGTGGTTAAGGAAGCATTGCCCCGTAATTCCTATCGTCTGATCAATGCAGATGGAGCGGAACTGCCAGATCCTATTATTGCCCTACATTTAAAGAGATTTTACACTTAAATTCCTAGCCTTTTGTACTCTTCAAAAATCTCTCTCAATAAAGCGACGATTTTCTATTAAATTCTCACATCTTCTCCCTGATACTGGGGCATTTTATTTTGATCTATACATGTCTTCCTTCGTCATATGCAGGCAGGATTAGACAAACTCTTTTTCTGAAAAACTTATCAATTTTTCAGTTGATCTATTTTTATTTAAATTGCATCTATTTCATTTTCCGATTTAATTGAATTTTCATCGATTTGTTATCCATTTTTATCATTTTGTCAAGTTTTATCAAGTTTTTATCAAACTTTTAAATTTTATCGATCTTTTATTTTACATCCCTTTCAGGTTAAGGGATAAAACCTGAACTACTTCCCATAAACTCTTCAATTCATATCAACCTTTATTCATTCTTCTTTAGGATAAGGGAAAATCCTGAAGTAATCAAAGTTCAGACCATCTTGGGTCAAGAATCTTAAATAAATCTTTGTAATCGTCGGAATCTATTCATGCATTTTGTCAATTCTTCTAAAATCCGACTCTTGGGTAAGAATTATCTCCTTCTCATCTGGGTTCCGACTCGGATTTTTCCTTTTGTATATTCTCATTTCTGAAGTTTCAAGTTCCGACTTAAACTTCCTTTTGAATCCAATGTTCGTGTTGGACAAATTGTTGTGTTGAGAATGCGAGTTTCCAAACTCAATTCTCATTCATTTTTCTTATATTTAAAAAAACCGGGTTCCGACTCGGATTTTCCCTTTTGTATATTCTCATTTCTGAAGTTTTAAGTTCCGACTTGAACTTCCTTTTGAATCCAATGTTCGTGTTGGACAAATTGTTGTGTTGAGAATGCGAGTTTCCAAACTCAATTCTCATTCATTTTTTTCTTATATTTAAAAACCGAGTTCCGACTCGGATTTTCCTTTTTGTATATTCTTATTTTTGAAGTCTCAAGTTCCGACTTGAACTTCTTTTTGAATCCAATGCTCGTGTTGGACAAATTATTGTGTTGAGAATGCGAGTTTCCAAACTCAATTCTCATTCATTTTTCTTATATTTAAAAAAATCGGGTTCCGACTCGGATTTTCCCTTTTGTATATTCTCATTTCTGAAGTTTCAAGTTCCGACTTGAACTTCCTTTTGAATCCAATACTCGTGTTGGATAAATTGTTGTGTTGAGAATGCGAGTTTCTAAACTCAATTCTCATTCATTTTTCTTATATTTAAAAACCGGGCTCCGACTCGGATTTTCCCTTTTGTATATTCTCATTTCTGAAGTTTCAAGTTCCGACTTGAACTTCCTTTTGAATCCAACGCTCGTGTTGGACAATTCATTGTTTTGAGAATTCGAGTTTTCAAACCCGATTCTCACTTTCTTTCTTATATTTAAAAACCGGGTTCCGGCTCGGATCTTCCTTTTTGTATATTCATAAAGTCTCAAGTCCCGACTTGAACTTCCCTTTTCCAAT